>NC_056741.1:1150555972-1150591671 GCF_019279795.1 Protopterus annectens | reverse complement strand
TTCCATTTTGAACATGCGACTTTGTCTCGAAATACTGAAATTCGTTATTTCAGTATTTTGAGATTATAAAGTGAATCCACACACACACACACACACACACACACACACACAGATATATATATATATATATATATATATATATATATATATATATATATACACACACACACACACACACAAGTTTCATTTACTTTATAGTTACTAATGTTCTAACAGTTTACAGACTAGTTCAAAAACTTTAGTGAAAGTAATGTCTTCTAGCATAATACGTAGACATTTAAATATGGTAATATGTCCACTTGATATATGTAGTATTACATCCGTCCATCCACAACTCCTTTTCCCATTTTTGCACATGGGTCAAGATGTTACTTCAACAGTCAGTCATTTTGAGCCAACGTCCACTGCTGGGTAGTATTGCATATGATTTGGTAAATTTTTGATAATTGTATTCTAATCTTAAGATTTTGACTGAATAGGCCAGGACGAAATAATATTGATCCTTTAAAGGTTCTTTTTCCACCCACTCTTTGTTTTGAAGGAAGCTAGACGGCCAAGTTTTTCTGCCAAACTGATCTTTGTAATTTTTTACTACTAAAGTATTTGATCTATAATGATGTCCTGTTCACTACAGAATTCTTTACTTGAGAGATATTGCCACCAGATGCATCTCCATCAGCCAGTATACAAAGGACTTTTACCACTGTAGGGTAAGTCTGGTGTAGACTACTGTTGTACGTAGGCCATAAAAAGGACGTACACACTTACCATCCTCAGAACTTTTCTGCCGACATTCAGAAAGCCAGCTACCGAACATTGGTGTTGAGGTTGCCAGCGTTTGTCTTTTTCTCAGATAAGTGCCCATTGGGAATATTTTCTTTATTCTTTTTCTGTTATGTCATCTAGGAAAGGCAAGTGCCAGTGTGGAATCCAAATTCCATGTAAGGATACCCATACCCACTGTCTCTTCTGGCTAGGCCCCAACCACAACCATAGGTTGTGTAGTATTTGCCAATCGTTTGTTCCACAGACGCTTAAAAGCAGACATTCCTCCTAATGTTTGTATTTGGAAAACCAGCGTTTGAAACTTTAAACGAATGGATGGTACCACATGGTCCAGCACCAAGCCACTGATGCATACGCCGAAGAAAGTAAGGCCTTCGCCTTCCGCTGCTCCTCTGACATCCCTCCTGAGGTTCTCCTCGACCTGGAGGCATATGGGATCTCTGGCTTGGAGCCAGAGGCCAAACCCATTTCTGAGGTCGCTTTTGGCTACAGCAGCAAGCATGTCGCTAGAGGATGTTCATCGTGTTACTCTGCTGCAGTCATCACACTTGGGTTATCCTGTCATCAGGCGGTCCCGCAGTCGGCCGGAATTCCAAAGTCTTGGTCCGGTGTCGGTTGCTGACGCTTCCTCCCTGATGTCAGTGCGCCAGGGGTATATATAATGCAACCAACGCCATTTTCTTCAGTCTTTCTTGCTGCGCGGTGCCCGAAGCAGAAGCAGTTCGCAAGTGCCGGTCGGCCGACTCCTGAAATTTTCAAATTCGAATTTCAGACCGAAGTCTTCTATAAAGCTAAGTACCCCGTTGGGGAAACTTTTCTTGCCTCAGACCGATGTCAGAAAAAGTTAACAATTGTATTTCTTGTGGGAAGCAAATACCTCATAAGGATTTTCATTCTTACTGCATACCTTGCCTAGGCCCAGACCACGACATCACTAGTTGTAGTTTCTGTGCTAGGTTTAATAAGCGTACTATTTAAAGATTCTCTGATTTCGCACGACACTACTTCTATAGGAAATTTAACTACACCATGCCATCGGAGCAACCGACTACCGGCGTGCACAAAAAACGCAAGGATAAGGACAGACAGCCCAGGCCTAAGCCAGATTCCGAGGCCTCTGCTGGTCTGGTCTCCTGTCCTCAGTGAGGCTCCGACGCAGCCCCTGACTACCACAGATCTGGAACCCGAGACTGCTACGGAAATTTTGGCGGAATGCACCAGGCCGATGCAGCCTTTTACTTCAGGCCTTACCGATGACATTGCTGCAAAAGATGTCGGTGCTACAGAAACACCATCGGTTTCTGAAGGCATTTTCAGACCGACGCTCACCATTAAAACGTTTTCTAAGACGAAGACTCTTACTAAATCTAAAAGAACTGCACTTCAGTCTCCTGTTCAAGGCCCCATGCCTAAGAAACAGATGCTCAAAATGGCTGAAGATTTGATTTCTTTTAATCAGGGGTTCCCAGCCCCCTCCTGACAAAAGGCCTAGACAAGAGGAAGATTATGCTTCCTCTGAACAAGTGTCCATTTCTTCAGACTCCTCTGAGGACCAAGATTACTCCTCCTCCCCTTATGAAGATTCTGATGCTGAGGATTCTATTCCCTCAGCTTCTCCTCCTGAAGACTACTCCTTTGCGGAAAGTTTACACACTGAGGGAACATTTTCACTGGGAAGGTCAGGACTACTCTGACTCGAAGAAAAGGCTCAGAGAGTTTCTTTTACTCCTCCAACACAGACCACTTGCCATCCGACCAGTTCTGGACATTGTGGATGATGTTTACTTAGAATCCAGTTTGAACGCAGACTCTCTACCTCCTGCTCCGGCTAAGCCTGACAGATACTATAGAGTGCCTGATTCCCAAAAATTTCTTTACAAACGCCCTGTAGCTGACCCAGAGACTATCTCCCAGGGTCCCAAGGGGGCTAAGGCTTCTATGGCTAAAAACCCTGTACCTTCTGAGAGGGATTCCAGAGCACTAGACAGGTGGGGAAAAAAGGTTTACACCTCAGCCACACTAGCTATGAGGGCACTAAATTGCCAATTTCGCATGCTTAAGTATCAGCAATTCCTAATCTCTCGGTTAAAGCAAAGAATAACCACTCTCCCTCAGCAATCTGAATTGAAAGAAATACAGGATCTGTTGCACGCCACTGAACAGGTGGGCAAACATACCTTACAATGTGGGTTTGATTCTTTGGAGGCCTCCTGCAGAGCAGCTGTCACTGGGTCTGTTATACGTAGGCATGCTTGGTTAAAGGAACAAACTCTGCCTGAAGCAAAACTTCTAGATGCTCCCTTACAGCAGGATGTTCTTTTTGGAGTTAAAGCAGAAGTAGTATGGAGGATAAGGCAAAATCTATGCAGACAGTCAAAGATTTCCTACAGGTACAACCCCCTCGCTTCAGCAGGAACTGGCCAACAAAAAATTGGTCCTTTCCAGCTACTGACAGACCACAGAGGGGTAAATACAGACATCCAAGGGGCAGAGGACAATCACAAGCCCAGTACAAACCTAGTCAATGGGGCACTACAACACAGAAGGGATGAGAAGACAGGTCCCAAACTACCAGAAGGCAAACTCAATGACTTGCACCTCATCTGGCCAAGCAATACTCTCTTGGCAGCCCCCTTGGGGGGGGAAACTCACACTTTTTTCAGACAACTGGCACATTGTCACAAAGGACAAATGGGTCCTAGACATAATTTTATGAGGATACAGATTCCATTTTCACACCTTGCCAGTGAAAAGAAGAATGCCAAACCTGCCACAAAAGCAATGGGCAGAGGCACAAAAGCAAATTACAGCTCTCATGGACATGAGAGCCATTCAACTGGTACCTACTCTAGAGCAAGGCCAAGGATTTTACTCAAGACTCTAGTGCCCAGAAAGGACAATGCCTGGTGACCAATTCTGGACTTTTCAATTCTAAACACTTACAAGTACCGACATTCAAGATGCTAACACTACAGCAGCTTCTTCCCATGTTGGGCAAGGAAGCATGGCTAGTAATGTTGGACCTCAAGGAGGCATACCTGCATGTCCCTATCGGACAAAGTTGCAGAAGATACCGCCGTTTCTTTGCAGGTTCAACCCATTACCAATTCTCTGCACTGCCCTTTGGCTTATCTACTGCGCCCAGAGTCTTCACAAAATGCCTGGCACCCGTAATTGCATACTGCAGACAAAGCGGAATTCAAATATACC
Organism: Protopterus annectens; assembly: GCF_019279795.1. NCBI lineage: Eukaryota > Metazoa > Chordata > Ceratodontiformes > Protopteridae > Protopterus > Protopterus annectens. The sequence continues at coordinate 1,150,587,675 of NC_056741.1, read as the reverse complement.
CATAACTGGACGACTGCCTCATCCAAGCAGAAAGCAAGGACATTCTCTTACATCATTTGGCCTTTGTAAAACATCTACTAAACTGCCTGGGGGTACACAGTAAACAAAAAGAAGTCAAATCTAATACTCTCACAAAATGACATTCTTGGGTTCCAGCTTGAATACAACGGCCCGGAAGGCTTATCTTACGCCAGACAAGCAACTACAACTGACTCAGTATTTAAAAACAATGGCAACAAAGACCCAGTTAACTGCAAGAAAAATTCTGCAGGCCTTGGGCTTCATGGCATCTTGCATACTAATACCATTTGCAAAGCTGCATATGAGGAAATTACAGTGGTACCTAAAGAGCGTATGGTCTCAACACAGCCACAGCTTGGGCACAATGATATCTCTCATTCCCTGCCTACAACAGGAATTTCTATGGTGGTCACAGGCATGTCACCTCAACAAGGGTCAGCCTTTCACCTTGCCCCCAGCCAGGCAAACTATCACAACAGATGCATCAGATTACGCCTGGGGGGCACACATGGCAGGACAGTGCGGTCAAGGCATATGGACTGCAGATCAAAGGAATCTGCACATAAATCAAAAAGAGATGCTAGCTGTACAGAAAGCTCTGACAGCCTTCAAGGATCTATTACATCTAGGGCAACTTACAATAAAGACGGACAACACCACAGTAATGTGGTACATAAACAAACAAGGGGCTACACATTCCTACCCACTATGCAGGCAAGCAATGATCTTATGGAACACAGCTCTGGCTTACCAAGTTCAGTTACAAGCTCAATTCCTGCCAGGACAGAAGAACACATTGGCAGACGACCTCAGCAGAAACATTAAGGATCCCCACGAGTGGAAACTAGATCCACAAATATTTGCAATGATAACTCAAAAATGGGGCCTTCCAGACATAGACCTGTTTGCCAGTCCTCAAAACTATCAACTGACAAAATTTTGTACAAGGACAGTTCACCATCAACCTTGGAAAGTGGACGCACTCTCTCAGTTGGAAAAACCTGACCGTATATGCCTTCCCTCCATTGCCTCTCCTCACAAAGGTACTTCTGAAAGTCAAAAAGGAGAGACCATGACTGATTCTCATAGCCCCAGACTGGCCACGCCAGCACTGGTACCCGCTATTGAGGAATATGGCCCACGGCCCACCATGAATATTGCCACAAATTCCCCATTTGCTCTCACAACAAAACAATTAGATTCTTCACAGCCAGCTCAAAACCTTAAATCTGGCTGCATGACAAATCAACTAAGCATCCAGCCATCTCCTCTTTCCCAAGCAGTTCTGGATGTTATTCTGGAAGCCAGGCGGCCAAGCATCAGGAAGGCTTATTCGGACAAATGGAAAAGGTTTTGTGCCTGGAACCAAGCTAAAGGCCAAGACACAATTCAGCCTCACATTCTACAGTATTTAACTGAGATGTTGCACAAAGGACTTTCTTTCTCCTCCATTAAAATCCATGCTTCAGCTATTTCAGCCCACTACAACACGGATCCACCTTTATTTTCGCATCCACTTCTAAGGCAGTTCCTCAGAGGGGCAAAAAACATTAGACCACCCAGGAGAGCTCCTACACCAACATGGGACCTCAATTTTGTTCTGGAAAAACTAACACTACCTCCCTTTCAACCAGCTTTCTCTGCAGATCTTCAGTTCCTATCATGGAAGACTGCCCTGCTGCTAGCAATAACTTCAGCTAGAAGAGTCTCAGAGCTACAGGCACTAATGGCAGTGGAACCTTTCCTCTTTTTTCATCAAGACAGAGTTTCTCTACGAACTAATCCTTCCTTTATGCCTAAGGTGGTTACCAGTGTGGCTTTAAATCAAACCATCCACTTACCCACCTTCTTCCCAAATCCACAGAACAAAGGTGAGAGACTCCTGCCTTCCTTGGACATTCACAGGCAACTTCGTTACTACTTGGACAAAACTAAGACTTTCAGAAAATCTGACCAGCTCTTTGTATCCTATGCTACAGCTTCTCAAGGAAAGGCTGTATCAAAGCAAACCATTTACAAATGGATAGGTCATTGCATACGTTTCTGCTATACCCATCATGGAAAACCAGTTCCTGCTACCACTAGGTCCCACTCTACCAGGGCAACAGCTACTTCTACAGCCTTTCTCAGGGGGGTTCCAACCAAGGAGATTTTTAGAAGCTGCAACTTGAGTTCAGTACACACCTTTACCAAACACTATCACTTACCTCTTTACTCTAAGACCAGGGCGGGCTTCGCCACTGCAGTTCTGCAGGGCCTTATAGCCTCCACTATCCCTTTGATACCTCCTCCCATCCTTAGCTTTGGGATTCAACCCAAGTGTGATGACTGCAGCAGGGTAACACGATGAACATAGTACAGTTTTGTACCTAACATAAATGTAGATGTTCAGTTTTGTACCTACCATAATTGTAGATGTTCACCTTGCTGCAGTCCAGGTTACCCTCCCTCCATCCCCTATGATCTACTGGCTAAATTTCTTCAATACCTTACTGATGTATTTGCTTATAGCTGAAGGGATTTTGTGTTTGTGCAGAGGTTACTCAATTTGGTACTAATTACTGACCACCCTTTTGGGGGCACCTGACTTCTGGGGCAAGAAAAACTGAAGAAAATGGCATTGGTTGCATTATATATACCCCTGGCGCACTGACGTCAGGGAAGAAGCGACAGCAACCGATGCCGGACCAAGACTTTGGAATTCTGGCCGACTGCGGGGACCGCCTAACGACAGGATAACCCAAGTGTGATGACTGCAACAGGGTGAACACTCTAACATCTACATTTATGGTAGGTACAAAACTGTACTTTGTGTAGACATCCAGCTTGGATGTTGTCTTGAATGCATTGAGGACCCTAGGGGGTTAGGTCGCAGCTCTGCATCCAAAATGCCAGAATCTGTGCCGTCAGATCCTAGGCAGTCATTTGGACCTCCTACCCTTCATAAAAGTGTCTCCAGCTAAGAAAAAGCAGAAGACAAAACATGTTTCCACTACTGAAGATGCCCCCTCTGAATGTCGGGCCTTTTCCCAAAGTCTTTTCCAGGGCTTCTTGGCCCTTAAACAGATTTCACCAGTACCTACTTCTACCCCAGGCACTCAGCCCGTCCAGAAAAGGGCTAGGGATCCTGAATCATCAGAGGATTCCTCAACTGAAGAATCTTTCGACTACTCTACTCAAATACCCTCTCCTTTAGAATAGAATATGTATCACCTGAAGAGTCTGTGGGTGAGTCCCCCATGGAAGAAATTTCCTTTGAAACCATCTTGAAACTGGGTCATCACTTTGTGGGATACTTCCTAAATTTCAGACATACAAAAAAGGCACTACCAACTGTTACAAATGGATTTGCCAAGTTCTTCTACAGTACCACCAGTTCACCCAGCATTTTTGGACATATTCAACAGTGCCTGTCAAAAATCCAGATTCCCAGGCCCCTCCCCCAAGAAGCCTGATCATTTTTACCAAGTCCCTGAAGACTGCAATTTTCTTTTCAGGTGCCCTACTGCAGGCACAGCAATTCTCTGTTGCTACTGTCAAGCCTTCCAGGATGCTCCCCTCTGTTTCTCTATTGTCTTCAGACAGGGAAAGTAGAACCTTGGAAAGGTTAGGGAAAACGACCTACACCACTGCTACTTTAGCTTTTAGGGCTGTAAACTGCCAGACTCGCATGAATAAATATTCTCTAGAATTGTCTTTGGCAGCTTGTGTCTCAGACCTCCCAGAGTCTGAGGGGAGAAACTGTTCCCAGTCTCTGTTAGGGGGCCTCTTCTCAAGTGGCCAGACATTCTATAAAATGCATCTATGATGCTGCTGAGGCCAGTGCTAGGGCAGCTGCAACAGGGTCTGTGCTTAGGTTTTTCTGGTTCAGACTTCAGCCACTTAAGGATGATTTCAAATCCAAACGTATGGATGCCACTGTAGATGACCCTTCTCTGTTTGGCCCGGCTGCTGCCTCATTCAAGTCCCTACAAGAAGAGTCCAAAGAACTCATTCAAAACCTGTCTTTGTCCATAGCCACTCCCAGCACCACAGCAGTAAGCCTTTTAGGGGAGGAAAGAGACCTCAGCGGACAAGGGCTCATCAGAACCCTCCTCAACAAAAGCAGCTGTTTTCAGACAAAGGGAGTATGTGATTACCCTGCATAAGCTCCCCTCCCCTCTCAAGAGCTCTCACAGTGTGGGACGGCATTACCCAAGACAACTGGGTCCTTTCCATCATAAAAAACAGATATTACAATGTCTGGCAAACCCTTTCCACCTTTCGGGATGTTCCCCACACATGTGCACAAACACACACCAGCAACACCTCTTTCCGGACCTCCTTTCAGACCTGTCTATAAGGCTTCATTGAAAAAGGCCCTGTGACTTCCAAGGGAAAAGGATTCTATTCATGGGTGTTCCAGGTGCCCAGAAAGATGGCCCCTGGAGACCAATTTCTAGACTTGTCCCACCTCAACACATTCTTACAGGTCCCATCCTTCAGAATGCTCACTCTCCAGACCGTTTTCCCTCTGCTCATTCCACAGGGTTTCATGGCATCTCTGAATATAAAAGATGCCCATCTTCGCATCTCATTTCAAGCCCCCATATCCCATGATGCACTGTGAATTACCTCTGATGTAATTTGCCAAGGCATCTGATCGAAGGTTCCAGTGTAAGCTCAGGCCAGTACAATTTAAAAACTTTAGTCAGGTCTGACCATAAGCTAATCACCCTTAACATCCACATCCCACCCCCACCAAGGAAATCTCCATAAAAAACTTCTCAAAAGCCAACTTCATTCTACTCAGGTCAGAAGTAACAAACCTCATGACACCCATGCAGAAGGTAACCAACTTCATCTGCTGAATCCTACACTAAGGCACTGTACAAGCACATCCACTCATGCATGAATCGTGCCATCCCAAATAGAACCAAGATGCTCTTATCCAAAAAAAGGAAGCCAATCTGGTGGTCCCCTGCCATAAACAAACTTTACAACAAAAGGAAGAAACTGTTGTAGAAAAGAGGAAAATCCCAGGATGCAAAAAACTCCCTTACCAACAACATTAAGAAATGGAGATCCCTCATAAAATCCTCCAAAGCTAGTTACGAAAAAAAATTGCCAAAGATTCCAATGACAACCACAAGGCATTCTATAACTGTCAAGAATCTAAATGTCAATGCTCAGATCTGCTCTGAGCTAAAACAGAATGGCATTAAATATACTGATCTGAAGGATATTGCCAATATCCTGGCAGATCGATTCAGTGCCCCCTCTCACTCCCTAAATGGCCCATCTCAATACCGGAAGATTGCCAAATTCCAGTAATAACGGCCACACAGGTAAAAAAACGCACTCTCCAAAGCGAAGAATACGACATCCATGGGACCATATGACATCCCGGGCTGTATACTACATGAACTACAATATGAATTGGCACCTCACCTAAGTGTCATGTTTAATCATAGCCTCACCTCAGGTTTCGTGTCTACTGAGTGGCGCAGAGCTACAGTTATCCCACTCCACAAGGGGGGATCCACCTTGGATCCCGGAAACTACCGTCCCATCATTCTGACTAGCCTTGTCTGCAAGGCCATGGAGCATATTATGGAACTTATAAACAGACATTGGCAACCTTCAAACACTGGACCCCACCCAGTTTGGGTTCATGAAGAGCCGATCTTGTCTCCTGAACCTGATTGGCTTCTTCGAATCAGTCACCAGAGCCATGGACAAGGGTAAGGTGGTTCACACAGCCTATCTAGACCTTGCCAAGGCCTTTGACACCATCCCCACTCTGGAATCATAGATAAACTTACTAAGCTGGGCATTAATCCCTACGCCACCCAATGGGTTGTTAACTGGCGTACTGACAGAACCCACACTGTAAAAGTAGCTGACTCCAAATCCTGCTCCAGACAAGTGAAGTACCCAAGGGTTCAGTCCTGGGACTGCTCTTGTTTGGTATCTACTTCTCTGTAGTACAGGCCAACACTAAGGGACTCTGGCTAACAGAGTTCGCATATGACTGCAAACTGGGAGCCATTATTGAATCCCCAAGTTATGTGGGTACTCTACAAAAGGGCCTTACAGAAACAGATGCTTGGTGCCAGAGCCATGGGCTCAAGCTCAATGCCAAGAAATGTATAGTTATCCACTTTGGGATAAAACATGTACCCGTGAATTACCATATAGGTGACAGTACAATAAACACCAAAAGTGTGATGAGACTTAAGGACACGGGTGGACAGTGGTCTCACCTTCGATAACCACATCGCCACAACAGTCAGGAAATCCTTCTATATGGCACACCTCATCACTAAGGGCTTTTCTTCCAAAAAAAATGAGGTCATTGTCGCACTGAACTCATCCCTCATTAGAGCCATTATAGAATACAACGCCCCGTTTGGTATGTACCTCTCAAGACATCTGCAACAACTGGAAAGGCTGCAGAAATACCTCTCTAAAAGAATCACAGGCCTAAAGCAGATGCCCTTCGCTGACCACCTTAAAAAAACTCCAGCTATACTCTGTCGCATATCATCTACTAAGAGGCGATCTCTGCTCAACATACAAGACCATGTCAAACCCAGAGCTGTTGGACATGCTACACTTAAAGAAATCCCATTCCCTCCAAGCCACATACTACAGGTTTCTAAACCTTGTCATCACAATAAGCAAAACATGCTGGAGGGATAGGTTCCTGACCCAGAGCCTCCCCAGACTCTGGAATAGATTGCCCATACATGTTAAGTAGAGTGCCTCTTTGGCCCTCTTCAAAAGGAACCTTGATTGGATGGGAGAAAGGAAATTCACCGCGGGGATCACGTCTGTCACCCTGCTAGACAGGGGTCCAGGGAAGTAAATAGTGTGGAAAGAAGTAGCCAGGGAATTGTTATGGCTAGGCTTGTATAGGCCCTAGGGCTGGTAGCCTAGTACCAACCTATGAACCTATTTAGCAGTTGCTTAAATATTTTTCTAAATCTTTCATAGATAAGTTAGATAGGTAGTTAGCTTTTATAGCTTCCTCTAAGCTTCCCTTCCCATGTGTGGTTATTGGTCTTTAAAATAACAGCCTTGTGTGTTTTGGCTTAGTTTCCTCTTACTGTGTTAAGTAGTTTTCTGGTGGCTATAAATAGCCTTTTCTATTGTTGGCCTCGTGTTTTTTGGCCTTAGCTTGTAGTGTGTGTGTTCAAATATTTTGTGGCTTTATACAGCTTTTTCTAGTTTAAATTCTTATCAGGCTCGTTTCTGTGCGTGTGTGGGTTAGAGCCAAATACCTTTATTAATGTTGTGAGATACCCTTTTCTTAGGCTTGTGTGTGTGTTAGTCTAAAAAATTGCTTTTTATCTGCTTTTCATGTTTTTGCAGCAGTATTATGGTGGATGATAAAGACGAGCACCCAAAGTCTGGCTTTAAAAGGTGTCCAGACTGTAACCAAAAAATGTCTGTTACAGATGGACATGTAACATGCATTTGTTTAGGAGCTGTCGACTTACAGGAGTCTTGTGCCATATGTCATTCTTTTTCTTCGAGAGTGTTAGAGAGGAAAAGGAAGTTGATGGACAGGGGCTTGTTAAAGCACCCTTTTCAAGAGGCGTTTAGTGACCAGGATGTGGCCAGCAAATCTTCAAAGTCCTGTAGATCTTCTGTGGAATCTAAGGACTCTAAGCATCCCAAGAAATCAACAAAAATTGAGGATTCTTCGACATCTGCTCCACAGACCTCTGAGCCGACTGTCCTTTCTTTTCGGTGCTGGCCCAGAGCTTGGGAGCCAGTGTCCGAAGTGCCTCTGTCTGCACCATCGGTGCATTCATCTAGGTAATCTGTCAGCCTGTCAGATTTGGATATGGATCGATTGGTGCAGAAGCTTTTACAGGCTTCAGGCCTTGCTAAATTGTTGTCTGCTCCAACCCAAGCGGCTTTGGAGCCGAAGACCACTACTCCTGCTTTGACTATTCCTCCTCCAAGCCATACTGGCCCCTCAGAGCTAGAGGAAGCAGATCTGTTGATCATGGAGCCGAGACCTGCTCTAGTGTCCTCTGCTCCGTCCACTCAGACATCCTCAGAGCTGATCGGGGACTCTAGGAGCAGACACTCTCCAGTCGGATTCGGGGAGGATAGTCGAACTGACTTGTCGGTGCCGACTCTTTCTCTCGGGGCTTCAGCTCAGATGAGCTCAGCTCCTACCTCTGGCTCGGAGCCCACAGCCTCGGTGCGGGAGGGTTTGATGGTTCCCTCTGCTCCGTCTGTTCCTTCCCATCGGAGCCGTGGTGCCTTCGAGGCCATGAGGCGAGCCTTGTCCCCCAAGATATCCTCGACTTCAGGCCTTGCTTCCTCATCCCCTAAAGCGCCTGTCTGCTTCCATCGTCCAGGCTAGGCGTAGAGGCCCAGAGCCTCAGATAGCCCCACAGGTTGCCCCCTGCTCTTCACAGACCTCCCCAGAGGCTCCCACTGAGGAGGTTCCCAAGAAGAGATTGTGCAAGAGGAGACACTTGAACTCCCCACAGGAGTCTTTAACATCTGACACGGACTTGGATGAGTCGGAAGGGTCCCTGCAGTCCCCCTCTGAAGATATCTCCTTTGGTGAGATACTTGAGATCCTTAGGCAGAGGTGTGATTGACAGTCCAAAAGCCCTACTGAGGATGAGTCAGTTCTCCTGAAGGCTTTCAGGTCTCAACCCTCCACCTCTTGGGTGTCTCCGTCCTTTGATGAGCTGATGCAGTTGGTCTCTCGGAGGGCATGGGAGTCACCGGAGTCCATGGTGCCTGTTCCTAGGAGGCCTAACAAGTTTATATCAGCCCCATCAGATAAAACATTTTTATCCAAAGGAGTCCCCTGTTGATGTCATGGTGGCGGCCACCAAAAAGGAAATGTCTGACACTTCCTCGTCTATCCATCCTCCTAATAGAGAGTCTAGGATCATGGATAGATATGGGAAACACATTTTCAGTTCAGCGACTTTTGCTCTCCGCTCACTGAACTACTTAACCCATTTCACTAGGTTCCAAATCTCCGTAAGGAGTTGGGAGATGCTCTTCAGGGTACAGTAATTGCAGGGGCCTCTGATAAAGTTGCTGCTCAGCTTGCTAACCTTAATTCTATTGTCAACTCATCTGTGTGTTTCATATCCTATGCAGCTGATGGAACAAGTAGGGCAGCAGGTACAGGAATCGCTCTTAGAAGACATTCCTGGATGCGCTTGTGTTCCTTCACGAAGCCCTTTAAGTCATCCTTTGTAAACGCCCCTTTTGATGGCTCATCCCGTTTTGGGCCTAAAGTGAAGGAAACTCTTACCAGGTGTGAACAGGAAGTAAAGACAGTCTGCCGTCTGAGTCCGTTTTTCCACCCCTATCCGGCCTTATCCTAAAGGGGAGGAAAAATGTGGTTCTGGAAAGCCCAAGGAGCCTTTCAGGACACGCGTGGTGAAACCCCCCTCCGGGGGCAGAGGCGAGGGTAATAGTGGAAGATGCTGCCCTTGGTGCAGAGGGGCTCCGCAACATCAGGGTGACAGAGATCACTTCTCTGGTCAATCCTACCAGAGCTCCTGAAAGGAGGCCCGACTGTCCTGCTCTGGAGGCAGTCGGGAGTCACTTACCTTTGTATCCAGACGCCTGGCAAGAAATATCAAAAGACAGCTGGGTACAAAGTATCATTTCCAGGGGGGTACTTCATACCATTCGCCACCCCCCTCCATCCGTAAGGAGAATCCTGGATGTTCCACCCAGTCACAGAGAACAAGCAACTTCAGAGGTCCAAATGTTGCTAGAAAAAGTCATCCAGCAAGTCCCCAGCAAACCAAACAGGATCCAGAACTTACTCAAGGTTCTTTTTGGTTCCAAAGAAAACAAGGAACTGGAGACCCATTTTGGACCTCAGCAGACTTGACCAATATGTAAAGTAGTAGTTCCGGATGGTCACACTCCAGTCTATACTTCCCTTCTTGGGGAAAGACAATTGGATGTGCTCGATAGATCTAAAGGATGCGTACTAGCACATAAAAATGGCCAGGCCATCCAGAGATCACCTGCATTTCCAGCTGGGAGATGATGATCATCATTTTCGATCCCTGCCCTTTGGTCTCACTACACCCCACCCCCACCCCCCCAGAGTGTTCATCAAATGCATGGCAGTGGTCACGGCTCACCTGAGGCGTCTAGGATTCCAGGTGTTTCCGTACTTACACTATTGGCTCCTTACTACCACAACCAGACATCAACTGATTCAAGCAAGGGAGTACACTCTGCAATCATTCAGGCATTAGTCAACTCAGAAAAGTCTGCCTTGTCGCCATTGAAGCATATAATTTTTATCGGGGCAGAGCTAGACACCTCAACCACCACTCTAAGGCTACCAATCGAAAGAGTCTTTCTTCTTTGTCAGCATGTCAGATTGGTATCGAAAGACAGAGCACTAGCTTCAGAAGTTCTCAAATTGAGTTTGATGGCTGCAGCAATCCTAGCCATACCATTAGCAAGAATGCATATGCGGATCCTTCAGTGGCTGCTGTTCACTCAATGGTCTTACCAGGAACTTCCCATGGACCACACGATATTGATTACGAGCTCTTGCAAGAAAGATCTCCAGTGGTGGTTGACATCTCTTCGTCACCATAGGACATCCCTTTGTTCTACCCCTTCCAGTAGCCACTGTGACCACTGACATTTCCCTGATAGTGGGGGGGGGGCATTTTCAGGTAAAGACTGCCCAAGGCACATGGGCAGATCAGGAGTCACACTTGCATATCAATGTTCTGGAGATGAGAGCAGTACTTCCAGGACACTCTTCCCCTAGGAACGATTGCATTTCAGACCGACAACATGTCAGTAGTCTTGTACTTGAGCAAGCAGGGAGGAACCAGATCTTACCCCCTTTGCCGAGAAGCCCTCAGAGTTTGGCAGTGGGCTGTTTCCTCCCAGTGCTTTCTGTTAACGCATATCTTGGGGAGATCTAACGTGATAGCAGACAAACTGAGCAGGGCAATCTTGTTGCCTCACGAGTGGTCCCTCAAGAAAGAGATTACGGATAGGATTTTCCGCAAATGGGGCCAGCTTGCTGCAACCTTTTTTCCAGTCACATCAACATGAAATGCAGAAGCTAAGAAGCTACTTTGCCCTGATTCCTCCTCCGGGAGAAGCGCTGAGGGATGCACTTGTACACGATTGGCCCCCCGGGTCTCCTCTATGCATTTCCACCAATCCCACTGATACCCAAAGTTCTACAGAAAGCAAAATCCCTGGGAAGGACCATCATTCTTATAACCCCTCACTGGCCTTGGCAGATTTGGTTCCCATTCCTTCGACATCTCTTGGAGGATCCCTGGATTCTGGACCCAGTTCCAAACCTTCTGACACATCCGTTGGGGGACCTTCATCCTTCTCTGCAGTCATTGAAGCTGACAGCTTGGCTGCTCCATTTCACTTCATAACTTTTCCAATGAGACAAAACAGATCCTTTTGTCTTCTCATAAGCCATCCACTAGAAGATTATATCTTAGTAAGTGGAAGAGATTTCCATATGGGTCTGTAAGCAGAACATTGATCCTTACCAAGCCCCCTTGACATCCATACTAGACTTTTTGACTATGATTTTTAACAAAGGAGCGGCAGCCGCAACAGTTCGGGTCCAGTTGGCTGCTGTATCTAACTTTCATCTCTGGATTGACGGGTTAAATATATCCCACAAGTTATTAAAGGCCTTTCTCAAGTGGACATTTCATATGAGACCTCCTGTGAAAACTCCCTATTCTCCATGGAATATAAATTTTATGCTGTCATGTCTAATCCTTCCCCTGTTTGAACCAGCATCATCTTGTGACCTCAAATATTTGTCGTGGAAACCATTTTTCTGGTAGCTATTACTTCAGCCTGCAGAGTGTCAGCACTTAAAGCTTTATCTATCAGCCCTCCTTATTTGAGTTTTCATGTTGATAGAGTATCTCTTAGGACAAATCCCTCTTTTTTTGCCCAATGTTTGTTCAGAAACTAATATTAACCAAGTCATTGAGTTACCAGTTTTTTCCCTAATCATTCCAACAGGTTGGGGTATATGCTGCACAAACTTGGTGGTCACAGACAGCTCAGATTTTATTTGGATAGAACAAAAGATATCAGGAAATCAGACCAGCTCTTTGTTTCATTCTCTGAATCCAGAAAAGGTAGACCAGTGGCTAAAACTGTCTAAATGGTTATCTGATTACATCACCTTTGTCTACTCAGCTGCTGTTATGCCTTTGCAACACAAGATTAAAGCTCAGTCAACCAGAGCAGTTTCTACATCCTCTGCGTTCCAAGCCAAATTGCCCCTTAACATTTGTGCAGCAGCCTCTTGGTCTAAACCTCGTACCTTTATCACACATTACAAAGTTGATAAGACCTCCAGGGACAGGGCTTCTTTTGGGTCTACGGTCCTGAAGAATGTACTCCCGTGAGCCACCTGAAATTGATGGTGCTAGGGATGCTACCCATCAGTCAAGAATGAACGGCGAGATTGAACAACTTCACATTAAGAAGTTATGTAGTCACCATAATGTTCCATGTGAGTTGTTCATCTCGCCTTCATTCTTACGTCCCTCCCACCTTCCCCCTCCTGGCTGATTGTTGACCTGGATGTTGGTCTCATCCTGATTGCTCAATTTCGTCTTCCTTTCCATAGGAGGATAGCTCAGCTATATGGTTGTAGTACACGCAGCAAACAAGATCTGATGTAATTCACAGTGCATCATGAGATAGGGGCTTGGCCTCGAGCTACTGAATACCTCGAGCTTTGCATACAGCCATACCGGAGCCGATGGATCTGTGCCAAACCAATCAGTCAAGAATGAAGGCGAGATGAGCAACTCACATGGAACGTTATGGTGAGTACATAATAACTTATTTTTATGTGGGTTCCTGACATTTTCAGTTCTCTGCATTCCCTTTTGGCCTCTACAACACAGAGCTTTCACCAAATGCTCGACTCCGGTCATTGCAGTCTCCTAGGAATCCAGATATTCCCATACCTGGACAACCTGCTTTTACAGGCCAAGTCCACAGATCCTGCAACAGAATCTACAGACCACCATTTACCTACTGGGAAACCTAGGGTTCACAATAAATTACAAAAAAAAATGCCCTCTGTCCAGCCCAAGATCACATTTTCTTAGCGTGCAGAATTCAGACAGACATAAGTCTCTCTACCCCCACAAAAAGCAGAGGATCCTCACACCTTCTCCCTGTCCCTTCTGCCTTTATACCACATCACAGCCAGGGAATTTCTCTGGGTTGAGGGGTTTATGGCCTCCATTATCCCCATGGTACCTCTAGCAAGACTGCACATAAGGAAGCTCCAGTGGTTCTTCAGGTCTGTCTGGACCCAACATTCACATCCTTTAGAATTTCCCATTCCCCTAATCCCTTGCTTGAAGAAGGAACTTCTCTGGTGGTCTCAACAGGTAACTCTAAATCCAGGATTACCTCTCCACCTTCTGGAACCAGTCCAAGAAATTTACACAGATGCCTTTGATGCGGGCTGTTGTACAGTCATGGGGAAATGCACAGTCCAAGGAAGGTGGTCTCTCTCCCAGAAAAGGGAATACATTAATATAAGGGAAATGAGAGAATTGCTCCTTGTCCTTCAAACCCCTCCTTTGCCCACGCCCACTGAAGTTGTTCACCGACAACATAACTGTGCTCTGGTATGTGAACAAGTGGTGTGGGGGGGGGGGCCAGATCCACCCTCCTAGTATGGGATTTCCTGGAAAAGCGCAACATTGTCCAGTCAGTGTAAATTCCCTCTGACAGAAACCTTGTGGCAGACTCACTGAGCAGATCCTGGAGTCAGTCCCACAAGTGGATGCTTCACAGGAATGTGTTCTTGTGCATAGTCCACCAATGGGGTATTCCAAAAGTAGAGCTGTTTGTCTCCCTCTAAACAAGCAACTTCCAAGATTTTGTGCCAGAGTCCCAAGTTCCCTGACTTGGAAGGTGGATGCTCTTTCTCATGGAAGGGGATGTTTATCTATGCATTCCTTCCTCTTCCTCTAATACCAAAAGTCCTGCTCCAAATCGGGCAGGACCAGCCAAAAAATCTTGCTGGTGACTCCGTTATGGCCAAGACAGCACTGGTTCCCCCTTCTTCAGTTAGGTCAGGGCCATCCCCACAAGTTACCCCACAGAGTGGACCTTCTCACACAGAACATAGGATCCGTTGTTCACCCTTGCCTATCTACTCTTCATTTGACTTTGTGGGTGATAAGATTCTAATGTCTTTGAGACACCTTTTTTCCTGAAGACGTCCTCAGGGTTTTGTAGGAGGCCAGAAAACCCATTGCTAGAAAATCTTATGTTTCCAAGTGTAAAATATTTTCAGTATGGTGCCAATCTAAAGATCAAAATCCATTAACCGCAGAAATTCCAGTGGCTTTATCCTACTTTGAGTTGCTTGGTGCTGGCTTGGCTTATCAGTCAAAGCCCTCATGTCCACCATATCTGCATGTCTACCCTCATCATCTCTCCTCGCCTCCAGGTTTGAGGTGAAGCAGTTCCTTAAAGGTGTCCTCCATATTAGGCATCCCAGGAAACCCATCCCTCCTCCTTGGGACCTCAACTTTATACTAGAGAAATTGACTCTTCTTCCCTTTGAACCAGCAGCGTCCTCTTCCCTCAAACATTGCTCCTGGAAAACAGTCTTGCTGGTTGCCTTGACTTCAACTAGAAAGGTGTTAGAACTCCAAGGCCTCATGGCTGTCCCCCCCCCCCTTTCTAGTCTGAGGACTAACCCATCCTTTATGCCAAAAGTAATGAGCGAACTCTCAGCCAAGTCATCCCAACTCCTCACCTCCTTCCCCACCCCACAGAACTGCAGTGAGAGAATCCTACATTCCTTGGCTGTTCAGACAGTTAAGGCTCTACCTGGACAAGACTAAACCCTTCAGGAAATTTGACCAGCTGTTCATTAATTTCTATCCCAGGGCGCTGGGACTTCCTGCTTCCAAGCAGACTGTATCCTCTTGGATCTCCAAAACTATATCCTTTTGCTACACTAGACATGGAAGGACTCCTTCCTCCCCTGTAAAGGCCCACTCTACTAGAGTCATGGCTTCTTCCAAGGCATTCTTCAAAGGATTGGATAACGGTGCCATTCTTGAAGCAGCCACCTGATCTACCATTCATACCTTTGCCAAACATTACAAACTAGATTCTCTCTCCAGATCTGGTTTTGCCAGAGCCATTCTCCATGACTTCCTTGAGAGAGTACCTCTTCTGCCTCCTCCCCTCCCTCTTGAGTTTTGACACTCTCCTTCGAATGAGGATTACTGCATTAGGTGACTAGACGGACATAGAGTTGTGTAAAATCTTACTATAACCACAGATGTCCTTCTCTTCACTGTTGCAATATTCTTTCTCTCCCATCTTCCCCACTGGTCTCTTGTCTTTCCTGGGTGCACACACACTGCCTTTCCTCCTGGGGCATTCAGTTCTGAGGATAGTACATGCATCCATCTGTTTTATGGCCTATGTATGACTGCAGCCTATGCCAGATGTACCACATATCCTACAGTGGTGAAAGTCCCAAACTCCCACTTGAAATAAGGACTCTGACTCACCCCAAACAATTTAAGCTAGCAGCCAAGGACTACATTGGTAGACACTGGTCATGCCACGGTAATTCTGCCAAACTAATTTTCTAAAACCTAGTATTAACTAACTTAGCATTAACTGATTCAGCCTATGCTTCCTATGTATCCTCCTAATGCTGCTTCTGTACTCTGCTCCCTGAAATTCCTATATAACCTTTTAAGTCTCTTTTTAAACCAAAAACATAGAACTTATTTCACTTAACATTGTATATAGTTAGTTGCTTTATCTTTCAATAATATACATGTATATGTTTTTTTGTATTTTAACCGCCAAAACTTTACTATTGTAATTTTTTTGTGGAAATGTATCTGTCCTGCTGTGTTTTATTTGCATTGTAAAACTTTGGAGCTTTTCTTCCTGGGCCTCCGCTGAAAAAGGGCAATAGCTCAGTCAGACACACACAGTCAACAAATGTAAAATAAAATCTCTGGTATATGGGCAGACGTAAGGGTGCCAACTGGCAGAGATCCCTCAAGAGAAGAATACTGCAGCAGTGAAGAGAAGGACATTGGTGGTTATGGTAGGATTTTACACAACTTTTTCTTTATCCTTTACTCCGGTTTTTGAACTGTTTGAGAATTTGTTTGATTCTAACACGTTTTACCAAAGTTCTCATGTCCTGCATTCCTGCTTGTGCTCTGGTCTTTTCAGAGACAGCAGCAAAACCATTTGGTAAAGCCATCTTTAACTCATTCAAGCCTCCTGCTCCTTTTGTATTCTTCCATGTAACACTTATAGCTCCTTATGGCTTTTAGACTTTTTTTGGCTCTGCCATCCTTATTTAAACAAGTTACAAATTAATACTAGACAGTATTAGAAAGTGCAAGGTGTAATCAATAAACTGGTACCAAGTTTTTAATCTGTGATGTTATGCCATGGAGAAATGAACTGTTTTTTCCACATTATTTATATTTTCATAACTGAGAGACCTACATGTGTTATTGAGGGCCATAGTGTGAAATACCCTGGTGGAAGAAAGAAAAGTACATTGTCAATGTGCAATTACGTACCCTATAATGGAGACGGTGGCAGTTATTTGCTAGTAATTATGAGAATTAAATACTTTGCTATGTACTTAATATTTCTAAAACTGTGTGACTTACAAACTGTTGCATGGCATCAGATGAAACCTTAGATGTTGAAAACTGCAACTGATGTTTGCAATCTAAGTTGCACATGAGATGTATTCTATTTTCATATTAATTTTAGAAATAAACAATTTTTCGTATTTCTGTAAATATTAGTAAGCATGTACATTGCTGTCTTGTGAAAGGTTATGTCCAGCTAACAAAAGTTGACAAAATACATCTAGGTTATACAGTTTCCAAGATACAACAGATTGTGAAGCATTAGATAAAAATATTGTTCTGGTTTTCATAGTAATATAGTATTGATATTAAAACTGTGAATGTACTGTTACCAATGCAAAGAAGACTTTTTGCTGATAACATTACTGTGTGTATCGTTTTAATAGCTTTTATTAACAAAATATTTATATTTATTTATGTTTTTAAGCTGATTTCCCAGAAAATGCTTTGGAAGCTAGCAATGTCTATAGTCTACTAGAGTTGTAACATTCCACATCACGTAAGCGTTAATGAGTTGAGTTCTTCACTTAAGATCAGAAAGAAGACAAACTCTACTAGTTGAGATTTAATCTTTGTGTTGAAGTTAACTTTGCCTTTTCAAACGGAGATTTAGTAGGTAAAAATTTTCAAGAAAAATACTTTTCTGGTTGCTGTTCACCTAAGACTTAAATTTGATGTAGAGAACATCTGCAGATGCTGGATGTACATAGACAAATCTCTCAATTATTTTAATTAAGATATGTACACAACAAAGCGGTCAAGCTCAGTTTTTTGAGTTGTGTGTATTTTGCAGCAGAGTTGTTTAGAGTGTATGTATGTGGAATCCAGCCACAGTCAAGAAGACTTTTTTTTTTGCATACTGGTTACTTATACATGCTTATTTATGGCTTAGTGTACTGAAAAAAAAAAGTTAAAATGAAGAATAAGTTTATTAACATTGCTGAGTTATATGTCCATGTTTAATATATGTGACAATCATTGTTATAGCGACCTAATGAATTCAGAAAAACTTCTCATGCAAGAAAGGGAATGGATATCTGCCAGTTAAAAATGGTTGGCCCTTTATATTACTTTTGAGTGTAGTAATTCCAAATAGTTACCAGCATGTTCTACAAGAACAGTCGCTCCATTTGCAGCATACTAAAAAAAAAAAAAAAAAAAAAACAAAATCAGTATACCTTAGAAACTGCAACATGCCCTGCTTGTTCACACCTTCACTGAGCACTAAATTGGAAAATGCAGTCCAAGATTTTACAGTAGGTTTTGATTCAGTTGTGCTACAAAGGATCCTACAACTGTCCACCTCCCATGGCTCCTGTAATGGGAATGCAAACACTGCTTTGCAATCTACCCAAATGTTATGATTTATTGTTGGTTGCCATCCATGGAGAAGACTAGTACACATGTGTAGATCTTTGAAGAGAGGTTACTATACCATTGTATATCATTTAATTGCAGCTTTTTTGCAATAGTGCAGTTATGTTGAATAGATAACTTTCTGTTCAGAGGACATTGGTTTATTGCAATCACTTTGACAGGAAGGGTTGAAAGGATGGATTTGCTTTATTCATTTTATTGTTCATGCTGACCCAAAGCAAGGTTGGTTGTTCTGGGCAATTTCTCATCTAGGCACCTCCCTTCAAGTTGAGGAACAAAAAATAAAAAGTTGAGAGTGAAAAATTCTAAAGCTGCAACAGAAAGGTACTGTCTGCAGGCATATTTCCTTGTTGCAGTTCTCAGTTTAAGCAGTGTGTGGTTACAGCTATTTAAATATTTGTCAAAAATGCTTTCATGTTAGTGTGAATAATGTAACAAGCAACTTTCATAGCAAATATCAGTGCCTTTAATTCACCTTAGACACACACTCTCTCTCTAATTTAAGCAGCTGTGATCATGGCTGCATGAATGCTTACTGGGATTGCTCTCATCTTAAAAGACCAAGTAGCACCTTCTTAGAAGCACTGGTTCGAGCCCCTACCCTTAACAGCTTGTGCCTGGGTCAGCCATCCCTTTCACCCCTCCTTTGCTATGACAGAGTACCTCCTGTTCAAACCAAGGTTTGATGGAACACCAGTTTGGGTTTTATATGGGTAGGAACACAACTCAAACTCTGGTTGGAAAGAAAAAAAGCATGCAAGGTAAGTGAAAATCAGATATGATCTGCTGTTACCATAACAGCAGACCTTAAAATTTTAGTCTCAAGTACCACACCTGTCCGGAACCCTCCTTGGCAAGTCTGATGGTACTCTCTTGACATTCCCCACATTTAGGTGCTCTTCTATTCATTTCTTGTTGTTTTACTTCCCTTTACATCTGACAAGTCTATTTTTGAGTATTGCAGTGGTGTGGATGTTTTGCTTATGATTTGTGGAAAGTTTGCGACTTAGTGGTTGGGGTGAATTGGCAAGCTCTGAGGACAGCTGTGCTCTTAGTGTTGTATGTTTCATTACAGTGTGTGCTGGAAAAGTGTGCATGCAGTTGAACAAAGGAATTTCAGAAAAGGTGAATTGGAACAGGAGAGGGTGAAACCAGTCAGCCCCACAGGGAGCTGGGTCCTATTGTAGGTTATCTGATACACTAAGAATCATTTCTAAATTTGAAAAAAAAAAAGTTTCGCCAAGAATCAGGCTGGGTTCCTGAGATCACAGACTTGAGCGGAGAACTGCCAGCAGCCAACATCATAGTACATTATCAGGAGAAACCAGCAAGGGCTCATGCAGGGAAGTAAAAAGCTAAAGTAAATGACCTGATCATATGGGTTATGATTAGCTAGAAAAAAGTGTATGTTGTGTTGAGATTACTTCCCAAGTAACTTCTGTTTTTCAGGAAAATGGGTATCAATCTTGAGCTCTGGCGTTGACTGCAGTGTTGGCTCTTGCATCATTTTTAGTAAAAAGATGTAGAAGTGATTGAAATCTAGTTCCCTTTGTGGCCTCCTTTATTGATATTTCTGCATTTAATGGGATTGGTTATATTTTAAGAAGGGTTAGGTTACAAGTCAAGGTATGCAGAATAGTTTTCAGCTTGTATATGGATGCCCACTTACTGTCTTTTTGCCATTTTATTTTGTTTTTCTATTTTGTTAAAACAGTTTGTAAAGATTGTTAAGCAGTTTGCTGCAATGGGAGAGGGTCCCCCCCCAATTACACACACAGTTTTAAGTGCCCACTGAGTTGATTGTATTTTCTGGGTTGTGGTGACCTTGCAATACTTTAATTTTCATGAAGCTATGCTGGGCTTGAACAAAATGCAGGCAATTGTTCTATGGCAAAAATGTCTGATTTTTTTTTTGTTCGACTTCTGATCTTTTAGTATCAATTTATCCTAGTCAGGAAGCATGTAAAAACAGCAGGTCAAAGTTTTGAACAAAAGCTAAATGTTTTTATTCCTTATCACCTGTTCATAAATCCCATTCTAGCTTACGCAAAAGCAGTTATGAAACAACTCATTTGTGTTTATAGATAATGGCTGTTCCCTGTTGCATAAGAAGGTATTAAGAGCAGGTGTTTTAATGCACTTTATCCAGGGACATTTAAAAGTGAGAAGGTTGGCAGTTCAGCTTCCTAGTGGCAGAATGTGAGTGGTTATGTGGCCTTTGTTTAAAAAAGTGTTCTGGCTAATATTGTTCCAACTGTTTTAAGCTAACAGAAATTATTTCAGAAAAGTTAGCATAACATGTCTAGGATTGGTATAACAGTGGTTGATGGCAAACCTACTTTGTATAATTTGTGCTAATTGCAGTCTTGCTGGATCTTGGTAGTTAAAAACTTAACTTGCCTTTCTCTGTTTCTAGGTAACGCTGATACCAACTTTTGACTCTCAGGTCATGCATGATTGGTACCAGGAGACTCATGAGAGGCAGCAAGACCTGGGAATCACAGTACTGGGAAGCAACAGCACCGTGGCCATGCAGGATGAGACCTTCCCAGCATGCAAAGTTGAGTTCTGAGACTACATTCTTCAACACAGTTTCTCTGCAGTCAATGTTGGTAGACGCAGCTTATGTCTCAACGGTTGTTACCCTAATGGGGTTTGTTTTGCTTTCTGTGAATGGTTAGTGGTCCTTTGCACAAGCTACTGCACTCGGATGTTGATGAAGGACTTGTATAGTAGCACAGGACCATGTTGCAAAACAGTGTAGCAACAAAGCAGTCCTGCAAGTGGGACCCTTCCAGACATTTTTGAGGGTGCTTTTGATTTGAAAATCTTAGGGAGGGGCACCAGCCCTACCTTCCTTAAGTCATGTGATTGGTACAGGTAGCACTGAAGGCATTTTATATTTCTTTGCAGTTTGTTACTGTTCAGTAAAATTGCTAGGCCTGCATCATTGTTATGCTGTTGGTAGTTGCACATTTCTGCAATATTTCACACAAGGTTGTTATAGGAAGTACAGTTGTGTCTCCACTCTGGACTCGAAATCTGCCACAATGAGATGATGGGGAATGGGAGCATTTTTTAACTGTTAGCCTGTTCAAAACTGTGTTTGTTACTGTAACCGTTGCGTTTATGAATCCAACTAGCTGCTACTTTTTATAACATGCCCCACATACGGTTATATTGGAAAAGAACAATCCATCATTCCCATACTCTTATTTATTAAACTGTAGTGAATTTTCTTGACTGTACTTCTGAAGCAGAAAATCTAAGTCATTTTGTGGCATGTGAAGTTTACAGAACTTTGTCTAAATGTCCAATATTGTCAAGTGTCCTGACAATTTGTATTTTCATTACCAAGTGTGATAATGTTGTGGATCTGTATCTGTTTGCATATTAGAACCACAATGCCTCTCGCAAGAAATTGAGGGAAACTTATTTCAGTGTTTTCCTCTGCTTGCATTTATAATTTGCGTCCGTTGTAATGCGTTCTGATTTAAACAGGTCTGAGAAGACAGGCTTTAAACAAAAACAAAAACTGGGCTGCTTTATCTTAATCATTGCAGTGCAGAAGGGAGGAATTTTGATTTTTTTTTTTTTTTTTTTTTTTTTTTTGTATAAAAGATTTGATTTTATGAAGGAGTTTTTTTCCATATTCTGTGAGTCGTAACATGTTTTTTTGCCTGTCTATCCTGAATGAGTTGTAAAATGAGTACTTGAAGGCAGATAGTTCCAGATTTAGTTGTGTACTTTAAAATTGTTAGCAACAGGTTAGTCAGAAACCTCTCATTTGCCAAATTAATGTCATATTTAAGTCTGCAGTGCAGTCAAGGTACAAAGAGGAGGTTAACTTCTTTTGGCTTTTTCCCAGTTAGGGGTCACCACAGCAGGTCACCTGTCCCCTAATGAGTGGCAGTGGAGTTTTTTCCTCTTCAGATTTTGTTTCATCTCAGGCTTGATCCTAGCGGGAGACAAAAATCAGAAGACGTGTTTCCATGAATAGTGTTCCATGTTTTTTGTCTTAACACATCAGTACATTGTTGTATCCTGTTAGTCACATTGTGTGCGCTTATCTTAGATGTATTGTAAGGCATGAAGTGTAGTAGTTTGTACTCCAGCATCTCCGGGATGCAATGTGGAATACATAACTTCTATGCTATGAAATGACTTGCCTTTTTAATAAAAAAAATAGCTGTATTGTTAATATAAAGTCAGGAAAATGTGAAGAGCTGCAAGTGTTACAAGCCGCCTAGAACATTGTCCACCTTTGTAATGCTTGCATTAGTGGCAGAGGTTTTTTTTGTTTTGTTTTTTAAACTTGCATTAACAGTGTCTTGTGTATCAAAATTCAAGCCATTGCCCTCTAAAATCCCCAGTCAGAGCCGACTGCTTTAGTGTTTGTATTTGCTGTGACATGGTTTTGGAAGCAGTCACCCACCTGTGTTACTTAGCAGGAGCATGACAAGCATTAGTAGGAATTTTAACATACTCAGAAGGCCACAACTCTAAATATTGCAGTTTTAGCACTACTCTGTGTTTCTGAAATATTAGAGATGTGAAATGGAGTGACCATTTGAAATGGAAGTAAAGTTGAAGATGCCGTGCATAAGATGAGTTTAAGTATGTGGCTTTGTAGAGATACTTTAAGTGTTGGTGAGATAAGTGCTGAAGTGTAATATGCTACTGGTCATGTACATTATCTGTAGCATCTCCATACTTTCAGTACATAAAATTGATTTTGGATGTTTTTTAAATTATGAACTATATAACCCATCAGGATGTTGAAGGAACTGTTTGTATGCCATATGGCATATCCGTACTGAAGACATTTTTGAGAGAGATTTGTCTTTTGTTTATGCCTGTCCAGACTTGTTGAATATGGCACAAGTCCTGTGCCTTTCAATCTAAAATAACCATGAGACATGTTTCAGTGTGTTCTCGGACATCTTTGCCCATGATTTGCTGTTGATTGTGGGAATATCTGAAGCTAAACATGAATGCAGATATTACTGTGTAGAAGAAAAAATCTGGTTCTCAGTTTGGCATTTTGTGCCAAGGGCAGTGTCTGTTCCCACTCCTTATACTTTAACCTTGTATGCTAAAAGTATGTCAGTAAGTGACCCTTGCAGGACTGCATGACATTCCTTGAGCCTATTGTTTTCTCCTATGCAACCCATGGGAATGATAAAGCCTCATTAGACCCCCGCGACACGCATGTGATATGATTTTAGATCCCTTTGTCTTTAGAAGTATTGCATTTTCATTATCTGACATCTTTACATGGTCCTTGGCTTCTGTTTAGAAGTCTGGCAGTTTTCTCACAAGACTGTAGTTTGTCCTTAGGTGATCATGTTTGCTTCTGTTTACAGGCCTGACATTCCTTTATCTGACTATCTTCTGACATGACTCCGTGTGTCCTTGAAAGAGGATGATGACGTTACTGAAACTAGTAGTAGCAGCGTGTCTTGCCTGCACACCACATGCCAGATATTTTGGGAGATTTCAGGATACTTTTACAATTACTAGATTAGTTCCCACCTTTGTTTACTGGTAGGTATAAAGGGGCTGAGGATTGATGGATGGAGGTATGTCTGCAGTGTGATACGTATCGTAACTGCTTGCTCCATAGTTACTTTTGTAGCATCAGGTGTACAGGAGCCAATTTAATGGTTAACCGTGCAGCAGCGATGATTGTCTGAAAACCATACTCATAACCTGCTGTCTGCAAAATGGAGGAAGTTTTCCTGCCACCTTGTTACATTGGTCTTGAGCCCTTCCCCTCCATTTAAGTGTAAAGAGTACCTGCTGTGATTTAAGCATAGAACAATGTAGTAGTAGTAGTAGTAGCCAATCTTTTACTAACGCACCCTGGGTTTCATGTAGGAACTGCAGCACACTTTTGCATTGAAAGTGAATTATGTTTGAATCATATGGGGCTAATGCACTGGTCTGTTTCTAAACTTCCTGTCTATAAATATCTTTAGATTGGCATAGTTTTGTGGTCAAGGACATTTACCAGACCTTGTTTAACATGGTCTTGAATGCTTCAGAAATTAACATCTTGGTGTTGCCTTAAGCAGATGTATTTCGTAATATCTTGGTCTTCCTGTTCTTGGAAGGTTGTCAAAATTTCAACGCTAAATGACAAAGGAATAATTCTGACAAGTGAAGCATCCTGCTTAACGTTTTTAGAATTGGAGTTGCAGTGCTAGAGTACCACTTGGGGCACATTGTCCATGTGTGCTATTTTATTGTGCTTTAAGCTTGTGCTCACTAGTTTTTGGATACTGTTAATGTGATCTGCGCTTCAAGGTTTTTTGTAGCTTCTAAATGTCATCTAGCCTCTTGTGTAGAGTTGTGTATATATAAACACGTTGTATTTCTTGTATAAAGTTTGTGAGTTAATGCCACTTTTTGAGGTTAGTGTAGGGAGGAGCTACATAACTGCTTTAGCAGTACTAGTGTTCATATTTTCTGTTTGCAGGACCATAAGCTTTTATAGGCATATGAATACATGTAATTACAGGGTCTTTTGTTAAACACCAACATTAGTAACATTTTCTAATTGAGAAAATGCAGCAGCATTACTTTTAGGTTCCAGCTCATTAGTAGTAATTGTGAGGTTTCTCTGTACTTTGAGTATCGTGGCCTATATTGAGAAATCCATTCTAGTATTTGGATGAGATAGTGAAAAGGGGCTTTTTTAAATGTTACTCTACCTGAAAACATTTTAACTATGGGGAACTTCTTTTACAGCACTGACGTTTTTAGCCAGACAATAACATTTTGACGATGCTTAATTGCACTCTCTTGTTCACCATATATGGTGTGCCACAGGTCACCAGTGCCTGTCCTGTCTCTCTTATCCCACCTCCTACCCCTTTTTAGGTCAAAGGACTTCCTTCAATGTAATGAGATGTGCTCAGTAATGTGAAGCAGCTTACAACAGCCATGGTTACATTATGTAAATTTAAGGATTTATTGTCCGTCACAGTTTCATCCCTCAAGTGTTATGGTTTTTTTCTTCCTTACCTTGTATACCTAGAGTGGAATATACTTCAGATTTTAGTTCACTTTTGTTTGTGAGGTTCTGCTTTTTGTTGGTCTGTAAGTGGTTCTGGGTTTCAGAATTTCAATGCAATTACTTTTTTCTGCTTCAGGTGATCTGGCTGAAAAATGGGGTTAAATTTTACTGTTTTATTGGATTGCTCCTCCTTCAATCTTATGCTTATTACTTGGTGTTCAGAACTGTTTGCTTTCTTTTGTCCCCTATTGAGGTAAAGAGGGACCTTGATGACTTATCTGCTTTGTAAGAAGCTACTTTCTTCAAATATTGTAACAGTCGAAGCAAACGATATTCTGATATTTGTTCCTTACATGTTGGGAATTTTTAGTAAAAACTTGAGGCATTAAAACTGGTCCAGAATATGCCCCAACTCAAAACAGTTTGGTTGCAGTGACAGCAGTCCTGCTTCAGCAAAGAGAGACCACTTCAAGAAGATTCTTCTAAGTCTATGCAACCTCAGTACATTATAGCAGTCTGACTTTTGTGGGAAGCCTGCTTAGGAGAATGTTTAACTGATTACCATTTAAATCCAATGAATTGATGAGAAACTTTATGTACATGCCTTGCCAAAAAAGGGATAGGATCGAATTAAATGTGGAGGTGCTGAGACTAATTTTCTTTTCTTGCTTAAAATGTGCATATTGTCCAAGATCTAGGTCAAGTATTGTAAGTGCTGTTTGTCTTGGGTAAGCTTCAGTTCGGCACTGATGCACAGGCCTCCTGATGTAGTATGCCTTTTGCAGGGGTCAGAACAGTCTTAAAAACTTAAGTACTAATTTGGAGAGGTCACCAAGCCTGGCATTTTTGCTAGACACAATTTAGTGTCCCCTGTTTGGTAGAACATCATCCATTGTTCTAATTTTTTTCTTGATGGTGCTCATCCTGTTCTGTCTAGAGGACCAAGAAGAGTTTATATTGTGATTAAACTGGGGAATGTTGCTGTAAAGGGATCCTTGCTTAATTACCCTATTGCATTTCTCTGAATTAAATTCTAGAAATGCTTTTTGAGTTTTTTTTAAGAAGCTGACCACATCTGTCAGTTAATTGTTGGAAAAAACTACGAAGTCATGTCTCAATGTATTAGGGGGTATGCAGGGGAAATTAAGTTATGTAGATGGTCTAGTATTTTCATGTCTCTCCTGTGACTTGATTTGGCAGTTGTCCAGTGTTGAAGCTGCAAGTGGTCCAGAGGGATTGCTGTTTTACCCAGGTTAATAAATTCAAATAGAATGCTTTCTTAAATAGGTTTCCATCGCCACTGTTGGTGGAGTTCTAGAAATTGTGACAAGTAATCCATCCCTGCCATTAAAGGCCATCCTGTAGACTCCTTCCTGTGTACTTGTTCTTAACAGGTTTCCCCTTTAGAGGTTGGCTTAAGATCCCTTCTTATATGGAGGCAGTGGAGGAATGGCTGGGAAGCTATAATTTAATTTCTCAAGACTCCTGAGAAACTAAAAGCTGGCACCTTCCAAACTGTCTGAAAGTAATTGTGACCTTTGTCATTTACCAGAGAAAACTGACATCCATATATTTGGTGGATGCTTCACTCTCCATGCCTGCTTACCTAAAGGGAAGCTCATTTTACTCTGTCTTCAGGCCATTATTACCAACACAGAGTAGTAGATTCTGGCTTGGCTGTGGCTCAGTGCATTTACCAAGTGGTAAACTGCACTTTTGGAACATTGCTTTCTTTCAGTAGGTGGTTTCAGAAAAGCAAACGCGTACAAAAATTAGGATGACAGATTTAAAAAAAATCCTACTTGAAGCTATCTTTGTAGATATTTATAAGAATAGACTTTGCTATTTTTGTAGCAGAATTTCTACTTCAGTGAGTAAAATAAGGTTTTCTTACAGTGAAGCCCATTCTGATCAGGAATTCCAAGGCCCTCTGGTGACTCCCTGCAGATTTTGTGTGTGGTTACAGGTCAAGATGCGTCATTCTGTACTGTAACCAGCATTGTTTAACAGATCATAAAATAGGCGTACTGACTCCGTGGTTAAGCAGGATCATTCCAGTCCCCAGAAAGATTTCCCATACCTTAATGTGATTGGAATGAAGGCAATTTCAGCAGCATTCCAAAGTTTCAGAAAAGAGGTAAAGCTTGTGCCTGCATAACAAGGCATGGGTGCTGACAGGACTGCGTATACAGGCAGTGATGATTTTAAATGATGAAAAAAAGCAGTCGTATCACAAATAACAGATGTAAAACACTGTCATAGATTTTAGAAGGCATCCATGAGTTCTGTGTTTGTCACAAGTTTTACTGCCAAGGCATTATGTGGTATGTAGATAAAAAGATGTAGTATTTTGCAAGTACTTAGACTTAACTTTTGAAAAAAAAATAGTTTCCACAGTTTTTAGTATATGTCATTTAAAAAAGGCTTGCAGTATGTCTTAAACCAGAATCAAAAATGTTGGGTTTTCTACAGCTCTGTTGGAACATGACAAAACAATTTGTGTTGTCCGTTATTTACACTGCTTTAGTGACCCTTGCATATAACTAGGCCCTACTTTCAGAAAGGCATACTGCCTAACAAGTGAGGTAAATATGAAGCTCAAGACTGGCAACCTAGTTTTTGTAAGGCAATGAATGAATGACTATGGTGGTCTACAGCAAGCAGTGAAGCCACAAGGCTCATGCTTTGGTACCTTGCGTTTCAATTAGTGTTGTAGTAATAGCACTTCATCCACAATTTTTCCTCTGATATACTGCCTAGTGTAGGGAAACTCCACAAAGGGCAACAAAGCTACCTGTAGGATTAACAAGTTTGTCTTAAACTTAATTTTGTACTGTTGCATTACTCCAACAAGGGAGTTCCTTACTGCAAGATTCACTTTCTGTGCTTTTTTTATTCCTTTTTTTTTTTTGATACAGAAGATTTTTTTCCCCCAGTGGCAGGGCTAACAGAAAACTGGTGTTGATGTCCCCTTGGCCTAGAAGTGAGCTGTAGTTCATTTTTCAGTATAAGGTGGCAAGGGATAAAAGGATATCTCAGAATGTGGCTTCCAACACGCTCAGCAGTGCAGGTGCCATTTTCCTTTCATTCCCACTGAGTGCAGTTTTTGAAAAGTGAAGCATCAGGCATCCTTGTTAGCAAGGTAATAGTTGTACTTAATGAAGATTTCCTTGTTGTGCTAGCAAGAACCTTGTACTTCAGCTAGTCTGCCGACAGAAGAGAATTGCTTGATTGACAGTTGCGTAGTGTTGCAGCCACTGACATTACAGCTGCATGCATTCCGTAGTTATCTTGCAACATTGATTGGAATTTGGGTTGCTTTTCTGAGGAAAGTGAATAGGTGTTAGATTTGTTTCATGTCATCACTTACTGTAAGGGAGCCTTCCCCTGACTTAAGACTTGAACCCTCTCCTTTGAGTAGCCATAGTCTGAAGACCTGAACTATTTTAAGGTGAGAAGATGCGTTTTGTGGCAGTTGGCTCTGCTTGAAGGATTAGTGTGGTTGTGGCTTTTTGATATGATCCTGCCTTTTCTCCCATAAGGGTAATGTAATCCTCTGAACAAATGGCTTTCTTACCAGAATGTGTCTGGCCTTTCACCTGAAACTTGAATTATCCAGTCAGCATTCCAGTGGCGTTCACTGAATGTGACTTTTGTAAAATGAAGAGGCTCTACTCCTTAGATGTACAAATGCGTCCCCGTTTGGTATACAGATGGAGCTAAATCTATATCCACGACAGAGGCGCATCTGTTCTTAATTTGAATAATCTTGGTTCAGTAAATAGCTCTGTTAAAGTGGGCAAGCCCCTGGCATAAGCTTCCTCACATGCATTAGCCATTTTCTTTGGTTGCATATTTTTGCAAACTGTCACTTGCAAAGCTGTTAACATCATGAATACAAAAATTATCAGTTCTGATATGCTGTCCTCAACAGCAGCATGTTACAAATTAGCAGTTCTGTCCTTCTGCAGGTGGGTTTGCAGTTACTATACAGAATTTGGCCCACTTTAAAGCATGTTGTATTAGATTTGGAAATTAACCTGTATTGTCTTCACTACCTTTACCAGAATACAAATCTGCTTGCTGTTTTTTGTCCTTGGAAAATTAATTATTTTGGGGGGAGTAAGAATGGCAATCGGCATACTCTAGGTTTTTCAGTTTCATAGTTATAGTTGAGTGAGAACCTGAAAATCTGTGTTCAGAATACTTTTGGTGTAGTACTTACTGTTATACTGAAGATACAAGGGGTACTTCCATGGCTGTTGTGACCTGTTCTCGAACAAATAACTGACCACACAACTCTCACTGCTTTGAAAGCTGCCATAAAAGATATCTCTGCTGCTAGCAATAGGAAATAGTTGTATATGGAAGTTTCCAGCCTTAGAGTTGCGTTAGATTTAGTGTGTTGTATTAAGGGGGGGTGGCACAATTTAGATGAAGCTACTCCCCCCCCCCCCAAAAAAAAAAAAAAAAGTGTGTACTCAAGGTGATCATATCAAATGCAATCATCATGCATCCATTGTAGCTTCTGTATCCTCTGAACATGCATAGTGTTGCAGCCGACTTGAATGCATCTTTGTCATGACAAGATGTAACAGACTCATTTCTTTGCTGTCCATGTGCACAGAGTTGACTGAATATTTTGTCTTTAGTGGCCTGCTGACTCTGAATCTGGATTGTTGGTGTGTTGCAGTGACACAAGCTCAGTGGCCTCAGGACAGATTGTTTACTCTATCATTTACATTTATGGTTAATATTTCATGCTGTTTTAAAGTGATTTTATAAGATTTGTAGTTTGGAAAGTGCTATTCAGTTTTTTGAAGTTCCTACTGTGGAATTGGGTTATAACTCCAGAGTAAATAAGAATTTGAAATTTTATATTAATTACTTGGTGGATCACCTTTTAGTGTGGCCTGCGGAGGTGGCTGCTAACTTCTATGCACCACCTACCCAAAAAGAGTTGTGCGTTTCCTAAGATCTGTCATGTGGAAATCCTCCATTTCCAGATGGAAGACTTGCATATGTCGTACAGATTTCACTTTTCCTGCCCCTTCCCCTTTTGTGGCATAGGTATGCGACTTTAGTCGGGTAGTACCCTCAGGTATGAAGTGGTTGGCTGAAAAAACTGTTACACCTCAAAGGCATTTTTGGTTTCTGACATTCCAAAATAGAATTCTGTCTTGGACATGCAAAGCTGTAATGGGAAGATGCAGAAACTATTATTGTTAGCTTTGAAGTATTGGTAGGCACTTGTCAGTTATTTGAAGACGCGTTTACTTGATTTTCCTGGGGAAAAATGAATTTTGGTCTCCAGTAAATGTGAGATTTTGGAGAGAGAATTTAGTTATAATCTGTGCCACTGCTTTTGTAGTCCATCCTTTTCAGTATTTATTTTTTTCTTTTATTTAATTTGTTTTTGACACACTATTGTAATTTTGAGCTGAGGGAGCAGAAACCTGATTTTCATGTCGCTCGGCTTTTTTTTCTTGAAATCTGTAAATGTATACATGTATAATATATATATTTAATAAATACTGAACACTAACTTTTTGTTTTGTAAAAATGAATAATAAAAAGTAATGCAATGCTGTGAATGAATATTTTGTTTTTGATGATTTCAGTGATGTGCTCCATTTTGGTTTACAGTGCTGGCAAACACATGCTTTGTGTATTTGCAAGTTAAATGTTCCTTAGGGCTTTTGGTACCAGTGGAAGAAGCTACAGTAAGTGCATCAGATCAAATACAGTCAATGTGAAATGCTGTTCTATTAAACTGTCTACTACTAAGTTGACTCTGGCATAGTGCTTTTGGCCCTGACCTTCCCCATTCTAGGTTTAATTCGGGTCCCATGTGCTGGAGAAGCCAGTTGGGAATGGATGGGAGTGGGTGGTGACCGAGGTTTGTCTGTGCCTCACGTTAGAGGGGTTGGTGCATATTTTGTTGTATGAGGAGATATCTGGGGTGAAGGCTCATATGTACAGGCGCACACGCATAACCAGCAGTATTAAAAAAAAAAAAAAAAAAAAAAAAAGGCTGGTCAAAAACTGGGTGGTTTCCCTGTATAGGATCAGGCTTTCCTAATGGGCATTGCAAGAAAATACATTGCCTCAACCTTCTTGCTCAGAACCCTTCTGTAAGCATCCCCCATTTTCATTAATTTACTGACAACCCAAAATAACTTCTTGGAGCAATGTTTACAATAAAATACATTTGCAACAAGCCTACCTTATAAAACACAATTGCATAGCCACTGGGGAAACTCCACTGGACAAAACTTGCCCCACTGCCTTACCCTGACACAACTAAGTCACCCATAACCCTATCCACAAACCAGAAAAATGTCCCAGCTTAAGTCATATCCTACAGCCCTATATACCCAACAGAACCTCACACTCTCATGTAATATACCTCTTCTAGCAATAACTGAGTCACACATTACTGCTGGAATTTTCCTTTACTCTTCTACTGTATCTGAAGTCAAACTCCATCCCATTGGTGCTTGGACAAACTCTCAATACCAAAGCCTTCAAGACTCAAATGAATAAACACTTACTGGAAACTTGGCTATCTTCTTGCTGTACTCCAGGCT
>NC_056741.1:1150538921-1150555472 GCF_019279795.1 Protopterus annectens | reverse complement strand
AATGGATGCAGTAACTGCCATCAAATTAATGACATTTGTATTGCACAAAACAGCAATAAGGAACACTTCTCAAAGAAGTAAACATGTTTATGTTCCTAGGAATCAGCTTCATTGAGCCCCATCAGTCTCAACACAATCTGCCCCTGTATTCTGGGCATGTGAAACTGCATAAAATGAGAGTTGCTGTGCACACTCTCTCTCAAAGATGTATCAACATGTACCCCTGTGACAGACTGCCATCAAGTACAACAAAAACTAATGACAGCTGTGACAGAATAATTCTAACAAACAATTGTCAAGGTCAAATGTTGGCTTGCATCACAGCTTAAAAGCACCACTACTAAAAGATGTGTTGTCAATAAAAAATTAAAACCCATGAGTCAGCTGGCATGTACAAACTGAGAATACACCTCAGTCAGGCACACACTGCTATAAGTTCTTACGTAAGTGTACTGCTCCCTTCCATGATCACTATTGCAGTATTTTACTGGTGAGAGATTCCCTAAGCCTAGTCTACAACGACAGGGAGGAGGAAACCTGAATAGGATTATGGACCTAAAGACCTAGCAAAACTGACCTAACCCAATGCTAGCAAACATCAATCCTGTAATGCTTTGAAGTACAACTAAAACTGCTTTAGGAATACCTGTGAAATCCAGTCCCTTTAAGAAAGCCCATAAATAAGCACCAGCTCTAGTAGCATGCACTTTACCTGGAGCTAAAAGCTGCTTATGAAATGAACACCACATCCAATTAGAATTAGTTTGTTTGGAACCAGAAGCACCCAAGACTTTGTCTTGCAAAGAAACAAAAGTTAATCCAACATTCTGGCTGATTGGGTTTTCTCCAAGTAAAATCCGAGTTGCCTATGCACATCCAGGGAATGAAGGGGACTCAACAAAACAAACTTCAGATATGTCTGGGTCCAACTCAGCTTCAGAAGTCTCTAACGTGAGTTTCTTTGACTTCATCATCAAAAGTACATCAGCTGTCGAGGACTCAAACTATCTTATCTTGGGCAAACACTTCAATTTCTAACGCTCCAGATTTTTCAGAGGCAGCTACACAAAGTGTTACCCACAAACACCTGACACGCAGAACAATCCCTGTAATATGTTCAGCACCCAAACACTTTGTATGGTCTTCCTCCCACAATTACATTTTCCCCTCTTCAGTGACAAGCACAAAACTTAAGCACAAAATACAGAAAAGAGCGAGAGCCTCCAATAGCAGAGGAGGAGGCATGAATTGTACTGTTGACAGTCCAAAGCTTAAATGATAGCTCAGTATTTAACTGACAGCAACAGAGTTCTCCAGTATTTCCCATCCATACATCCCTTTTGTACCTCTGGCTTTGTTGGATTGAGGAGATGCATCAGATGTATGGTACAAGGGGTGGGCAATCAGGTTTTGATATGCTGGCCAGATGTACAGCTATGCTTGGCAGGATATCTCATCAGGTAATACTGCAACAGTGAATATGGAAGGACATATTACTAAGGGATTTTTGGTAGATAAACTATCCTGTCTACTTTTCACTGCTGTATACTGAGAAATGTTTCATTTTGCTGGTAATGCCTTAATGTTGATGCTCCACTGCAAGCCACAAAGAAATACATTAAACTACCCACACAACAGCACTTATACAAAACAGTTGCATGCTATCCAGGGAATTTTTCAAACAATTCCAAAAATAAGAATCATACAGAGGAAGTCCCCAAACTGCTTAATCTGAACAGAAATGACTACTATGTAGATATCTTGTGATAAGGAAAAATCGAGATCTTGCTCCAGTATTCAAATTACTTAAGTATGGTACATGGGCAGTGAACATTCAACTAGCATATGCGTGCAAGACGTATTTGCACCAAATTTTATGACCAATTAATTCCTAGTACTGTTATTTAAACAAGCTCATCTGTGCAAATTATTACATATACCACAACAGAAAACATTCATTCAGTTTCTGGAAACCATACACACCTCCATTGCGAGAGAGAACCAAAAGCCAACAGTGAGTTACATAATGAAATACCTAATGCTGCCATAAAGGAAATACATGTCAAGGCTGAGAGAGAAAGGCTGACATATTTAAACCTTTAATGCAATCCCTAATTACTTACAGCCACTTTCACCTATATTACTCCCAGTATTAATAGTGGCCAAATCTGTACCCTCAAAATTCATCAGTTTGGTTTTAGTACTTCTAAAGAAATTATGCAGTTCTCAATGTTGCATTTAAACATTAAGAGAACCAAAATATAGCCCATTCCTGAAAGGGATGCTTAGGAGGAAAAAAAGACTTTTCTGGCTCTGATTCGCTTCTCCCTAATGCACATAAGGATCCAACATCTTGCCTTGCCACGGGACTTGTCAGCCAGGCAGACATGAGGAGATGGTTTTACTTTATGAACAGCCCAATTTCCTCACAGCTAATGTGCACATGCTGTTGCAACTAGGCGTGTAATGCCTGCAACATACAAGTATGCTTCCATGTGCATACCCCCTTCTGGATACAGAGTAAGGTACAGTTTGGCAAGCCACTGTCACCATCCTTCACCTACTGGGAGACATGACCTCCACCAGGTGTCAAAGAATGTGGACCTGAGCATGACACTGCTTACATGATTAGAACTTTCACTTTTCATTTTCAGGCAGGCAAGTACTGCATTTCTGGACATGTTATTGTCGTTCCCACCTCCCCAGATTAATGGGAGGCATCCCACCTTTCCAGTAGTGCAGCGGTAGCATTGTCACCTCACAGCAAGAGGTTCTCCGGTTCAATTCTCGGCTGGAGTGCCTTGTGTGTGGCGTCTGCATGCCCTCCCTGCATTCGTGTGGGTTTCCTCTGGGCGCTCGGTTTTCCTTCCATGTTACAAAGACATGCATCTGGAGTGTTTCTCCCCAGGCCTGCACTGAAAATTGGGTTTGTTCCAAGTCTGACTTTCCCCGTTAACAAATGTTAAATAAGATGCACTTCTACTACTAACACTCAACATACTGAGAGGTGACTTGATTTTATCTTAAGGGCATTTTACTACTGTGGCCTCCATTTGTACTTCCAACTGCCAGAAACAATGAGTTATATCGGTTATGCTGGTGCTTGAATTTAGGGATAAACCTTCAGTAAAGCTATTTTTTTTTTTGAGGTCTCAAACAATAAGCAAAACATCTTTGCTCATTAAATCCTTGATCTCGTATTCTGAGCAGATTGCTGGGGCAAGGTAAAACATCTTCACCCAGGTTGCCTGGTTACTGTTACACCTATCACCACTATTCAAACCCTAAGTGATGTAACCTCCCTTTTGTGCAAAGAAGCACTTGTGTGCATTACTAGATTGTCACCTTACCTCTTCAATAAACTTGCATACATTAGCAATAACTAGTGATTTAACTCTGTCACAATCAGAATGAAACAAAATTTACATGCATGCATTTATACTCTAAGGGTGCACCTACAAAACTCTTGTTACACAGCTATCTTCTAAAAAGTTAAGACATGTGACATGCCAAATCTTCCCAATACTACAATTCCTTGCATATGTTTATGGTTACTGGCTCCCCCTTATATGGTCTCCTTTCATCTTGCCATCAGAAATTATTCACCCTTGTACAGCCATGCGCCACAATAACCTCACGCCATTTTTGTTCAGAAAACTTCCACCATCTTACTCCTACCCAACCTTTTGGTCTCTACCCTGTGTCCAGTATGCTCCCATTTTCCTTAATACCTTATTTAAAAGTCTTCCTTTTAGTTTCTCAATGTCCTAAGGTTTTGATTGGGGATTTCCCCTCCAAGAATTCTGCAGTGGTACTTCTCACCAAACTTCAAAATAACGGACTGATTTTCCCCTTTCACCAACCCCCTTCCAAACAGATAAAACTACCACTCTTCTAGAAATTCAGGTATGCACCGCCCTATACTCAACTTGTGATCATCAGAATGTGCAAGTACAGTCTGACTCCTCTCTCACCTTTTTAGTATTCCTTAAACTAGGATTTAATAAAGATGTTAAATACCAATATCTTTATTAAATCATATTTTAAACTGTGTGACTTCACACACATTAACAGAAAAGCCATAAGCTTCCATTACGATCATGCAATGTGTTTTTAACAATTTTCATTCTCTCCAACATTAAACAACTCAATTCCCACTTTCCCCTTTAAGCCTCACCACTCCAACTGATTAATTCTGCATTTATTTTCACTTGTATAAAAATTTGCTCCTTTCTTTGAAAATCTCACCTCCAGTTTTTTTATATCCATTACAACATTTGAAATTTTAGTTGTTTGATTTTGATTTACATTTGCTAGTATTTTTTTGTTTATTTTGCATTTAAAGTTGGTAAGATCTTTCTTGGTCCATTTGACATACCTGTGGAAGCATGGAGGTGTTTAGGTAAAATGGCTGTGGAGTTTTTAACTAGATTGTTTAATGAAATCTTGGAAAGTGAAAGGATGCCTGAGGAATGGAGAAAAAGTGTTTTGGTACCGACTTAAGAATAAGGGTGATGTGCAGAGCTGTAGTAACTACAGAGGAATCAGTCACAGCATGAAGTTATGGAAAAGAGTAGTGGAAGCTAGGTTAAGAAGGGAGGTGATTAGTGATCAGCAGTATGGTTTCATGCCAGGAGTGAGCACTACAGATGCGATGTTTGCTCTGAGAGTGTTGATGGAGAAGTACAGAGAAGGTCAGAAGGAGATGCAGTGTGTCTTTGGTGTTTTAGAGAAAGCATATGACAGGGTGCCTAGAGAGACGTTGTGGAATATGAGGAAGTCGGGAGTGTCAGAGAAGTATGTAAGAGTGGTACAGGATATGTACGAGGGTAGTGTGACAGCGGTGAGGTCTGTGGTGGGAGTGACGGATGCGTTTAAGGTGCAGGCGGGATTACATCAAGGATCAGCTCTAAGCCCCATATTTGCAATGGTGATAGACAGGTCGACAGATGAGATCAGACAGGCGTCCCCATGGACTATGATGTTTGCAGATGACACTGTGATCTGTAGTGAGAGCAGGGAACAGGTGGAGGAGACCCTGGAGAGGTGGAGATATGCGCTAGAGAGAAGAGGAATGAAGGTCAGCAGGACTAAGATAGAATATGTTTGTGTGAATGAGAGGGAGGATAGAGGAATGGTGAGGATGCAGGGAGTAGAGGTGGCGAAGGTGGATGAGTTTAAGTACTTGGGATCAACAGTTCAGAGTAATGGTGAGTGCGGAAGAAAGGTGAAGAAGAGAGTACAGGCAGGATAGAGTGGATGGAGAAGAGTGTCAAGAGTAATTTGTGACAGACAAGTACCAGTAAGAGTGAAAGGGAATGTCTACAAGAGGGTAGTGAGACCAGCTATGTTATATGGGTTGGAGACAGTGGCACTGACAAAAAGGCAGGAGTCAGAGCTTGACGTGGCAGAGTTAAAGATGTTAAGATCTGCACTGGGTGTGACGAGGATGGACAGGATTAGGAATAAGTATATTAGAGGGTCAGCCCAGGTTGGAAGGTTTGGAAACAAAGCCAGAGAGGCAAAATTACATTGGTTTGGACATGTGCTGAGGAGGGATGCAGAGTATATTGGGAAAAAGATGCTAAGGATGAAGCTGCCAAGTAACAGGAAAGGAGGGAGGCCTAAGATAAGGTTTATGGATGTGGTGAGAGAGGACATGCAGGTGGTTGGTGTGACAGAGCAAGATGCAGAGGACATGAAGAAATGGAAACAGTTGATCTGCTGTGGCGACCCCTCCTAACGGGAGCAGCCGAAAGAAGAAGGTCTTTCTACATCTAGATAGTTCAGATCATATAGCCCAGTTCAGAAGAAAAAAAAATTAAGATTTGCTCCCCAACATTTCAAAGTACCCTGTATGGAAATCTGCCAACTTTTACATTTACAAGAACATGATCCCACTTGATTAGGATTTACCAGGATAGTCTAACTGGAGCACAAGGCCTGCTTTCAATGGAGGCCCACGGAGAAAAGTTCTAAACACAACACATTAAGTTTACAAAATGTTACAGAGAGAAGTACAAATTCAATAAAACATTACTAACAATCAGCCAATGGTTTGAACACAAGTGCACATTAGAGAAATTACCTCAGTTCCCCATCATATCTACAGAATTTGCTATGTACCCAAGAAAAATCATCAGTAGTCTACTTGGGTTATAAAAAAATCCAATGCAAACACTCCCATGCAAAAATCCTAAATATTCCAAGTGCTCCCAATTATAAAAAAAGCCTACATTTTCTTCCCTTCTGCTTTGCAAATTAAATTGTTTATTCTCTTTTCCAACCTCCTCTGATTAGTGTAATTATCAAACCCTGTTTTATATGCTTTACCAATTATCCTGTAACACCTTCCTATTTTCTAGACTCAACTAAAAATTCTACAGAGTTGGTCTTCCACATAATCCCCTATCCATTTCTATTTGCCTGCATTCTTTCTTCAATTCCCATATAGGGAAAGTAATCTCAAATCTGCAGTCCAAACTCCTGCTTACATTCATTCTACTCTATTACTCATTCTACTCTATTACATTTTCCTTTCAAAATTATTTCCTCCCAATAGCTTGGTTCTTTGAAATTTCCTCTAGTCCCCTCTTGCCTATTTTCTATACTTTTACTTGTAGACATCCCTACTTGCAGAATCTCCTTTTTACATTCCCATGCTATCTTAGTTCTTAATATATATTCTGCTACTTTATGAACATTCTGTAGGACCTGCATCCAAAAATCTTAGTCTCTCTAGCTCTCACCCTTGTCCCCCAGATTCCTCATCATCCTTTTCCACTTTGACTTGGAATCTTCTTCTGGAGTTATGTACATGAGCCTTAACTGTGTAGCTTTAAAGAACCTTTCAAATCAGATAAAGTACAGTTTTGTACCTACCATAAATGTAGATGTTCGAAGATCCACATTGCTGCAGTCCTAACACTTGGGTAGTCCGCTGTCCCTCGGCCGGCCCGAATATCAGAGTATAAGGCTGACGTCGGTCAAAGCGCATTTGACTGACATCAGAACGTCAGGGTACAAATGCGCATGACCGACGTCATATCCTCAGTCTTTTCTTGCCCCAGATGTCAGAAGACCCTAAAAAGAAAGGTCAAAACCCATAGACAACAACTAAACAACCAACCAGCCTAACACCAAAAATATGTACAATATATACAATATATACACTATACCTCAGAGGGATAACCCAGGCCACACAACCACCTCAAACTACAGAGGGGAAGGAGGGAGGTAAATTGGACTGCAGCAATGTGGATCTTGAACATCTACATTTATGGTAGGTACAAAACTGTACTATGTTCTTCATCTCACATTGCTGCAGTCCTAACACTTGGGTAGAATCCCAAAGCAGAGGTAAGGGAGGATGGCTAAACTATAATGAAGCAGGTGCTGCCAAAATGCCCTGCAACACAGCAGTGGCAAAACCAGCCCTGGATTTAGAGTACAGAGGAAGGTGGTAATGCCTAGAGAAGGTATGCACTAAACTCCAAGTGGCTGCCTCCAAAATATCCTTAGTAGCCACCCCCCTCAAAAAAGCTGTTGAAGTGGCAGTAGCCCTAGTGGAATGAGGCCTAATCCCAGCTGGAATCTCTTTGCCATGATGGGAATAACAGAAAGCAATGCAAAATCCAATCCACTTAGAAATAGTTTGTTTTGACACGGGCTTGCCCTGAGAGCACAAAGCAAAAGAAACTAATAACTGCTGAGATTGTCTGAACCCTTTAGTTCTGTCCAAATAATATCGCAACTGCCTGTGTACATCTAAAGTGTGCAAAATCTTTTCCCCTTTAGTTTGGGGATTTGCATAAAAAGTAGGCAAATGAATAGTTTGGTTTAAAGCCACACTAGAAACCACTTTAGGCATAAAGGAAGGATTAGTACGTAAAGATACCCTATCCTTATGGAAAATTAAGAAAGGCTCAACTGCCATAAGGGCCTGCAATTCAGAAACCCTTCTTGCAGAGGTAATGGCCAACAAAAAAGCAGTCTTCCATGACAAATATTTCAACTCAGCAGTAGCTGCAGGCTCAAAAGGTTGTAGAGTGAGTTTCTCCAACACAAAATTGAGATCCCAAGCAGGAGTAGGAGCTCTCGGTGGGGTCTTATATTCTTTGCCCCTCTAAGAAATTGCTTGAACAAAAGATGAGAAAACAATGGTGGGTCACAGTCGTAGTGAGCTGAAATTGCTGCAGCATGAATCTTAATAGAAGAGAAGGACAAACCTTTGTCCAATAATTCAGTAAGATATTGAAGAGCCATACTTAAATCAGGCTCAGAAACATCCAAATCCTTAGCTGCACTCCAAAATAAAAATCTCTTCCATTTATCTGCGTACACTTTCCTTGTAACTAGGCCTTCTAGCTTCCAAAATCACATTCAAAACTTGTTGTGGAAGTTGAGACCCTTTATGGTTTAAAACAGAATATGCCATGCTGTTAGGTGAAGAGAGTGAAGCTTGACATTGAGCAAATGACTGTCCTCCTGGGACAACAGATGAGGAATCAAAGGCAAAGGCCATGGAGGCTTCCGTACCAGACTTCTCAGTAATGGGTACCAGTGCTGTCGAGGCCAATCTGGAGCTATCAAAATCATCCTTGGCTTGTCCTGTCTGACCTTCAGAAGTACCTTTGGGAGGAGAGGCAGAGGTGGAAAGGCATACACATGAAGATTTTTCCAACTGAAAGAAAGAGCATCCACTTTCCAAGCTGTGGGATGAAACCGCTTTGTGCAAAACTTTGGCAGCTGGTGGTTCAGTGGAGAAGCGAACAGATCTATGTCTGGAGTTCCCCAGGACACTGTCAATTTCTGAAATACATGAAGATCCAGTTTCCACTCGTGGGGATCCATGATTTGTCTGCTTAACACATCTGCTAAGGAGTTCTGTGCTCGGCAGAAACCTTGCCTGAAGACTTAGTTGTAAACTGAGAGCAGTATCCCACAAAATCATTGCTTGCCTGCATAGAGGATAAGAATGTGTTCCCCCTTGCTTGTTGATGTACCACATGACAGTTCTGTTGTCTGTTAGAATCAACACCTGCCCTGGAAGAAGTAAATCCTTGAAAGCTATTAATGCAAACTGGACTGCTAACATCTCCTTCAAGTTGATATGTAGATGCTGTAGTCTGACAGGCCACTTGTCTTGTATCCACTTTCCATTTAGATGAGCTCCCCAAGCTTTGTCTGAGGCATCTGTTGTTAAAATTTGACTCGCCTCTGGCCGGGTCACAGAGAGTCCCTTGTTTAGGTGACATTCCTGAGCCCACCACAAAAATTCCTTTTGAATGCAAGGTATTATTTGAATGACAGTGTCCAGATGTTGGCAGTGCTGTGTCCATACATTCTTGAGATACCATTGCAACTTCCTCATATGCAGTTTGGCATTGGGAAGCACCAGAATACAAGATGCCATGAACCCTAAGGCTTGAAGGACTGTCCTTGCAGTCAGCCCGGACTGAAGAGATAGATGATGGAAGTAAAGGGAAAGATTCTTTTGTTTGTCCGGGGTTAGAAAGGCCATCTGGGATGCTGTATTCAGTCTTACTCCCAGAAAGCACATGTCTTGAGAGGGTACTAGACTGGACTTTATTTCGTTCACAGAATACCCCAGGCATCTTAGCACTGCTATCACATACTCCAAATGACGAAGAAGCTCGTCCCTTCCTTGAGCCAGTATCAGGCAATCGTCCAAATAAGGATAGATTTGTATTCCTTTCAGCCTGAAGAATGCTATCACTGGAGCCAGAACTTTTGTAAATACTCTGGGCAGTAGATAAGCCAAAGGGCAATGCAGAGAACTGATGGTGAGAAGTCCCAGTCCAGCGCAGATACTTCCTGCAACTTAGCCTGATAGGAACATGAAGGTAAGCCTCCTTGAGATCCAAAGTTACCATCCAGTGATCCTTGCCCAGTAGAGGTAAAAGCTGTTGTAACGTCAACATTTTGAACTTAGGAATGTCCAGATAAGTGTTGAGGATAGATAAATCCAAAATCGGTCTCCACGTGTTCCCTTTTTTGGCACAAGGAACAGGCGAGAATAAAATCCTAGGCCCCTTTCTGGCATAGGAACCGGCTGTATGGCCCCTATTTGGAGTAACAGAGAAATTTGCTTGTGAGCCTCTATTCTTTGTTGAGGAGGAATGTCTGGCATGCCTTTGAAAGGAGGCAAGGTATGGAAATAAAACCTGTAACCGTGATGTATGATATCCAGTACCCATTTGTCTTGGGTAATCAAACTCCAATTTTCTTTGAAAAGTGCCAACCTTCCTCCCAAAGGTGCTGCCAGGCAAGAAGGTTCTGGCAGCTGAAAAGGTAGGTCATTGGGTCTGTTTACGAAAGGACTGACCCCTGCCCTCACCCGAAGACTGTGCAGGAGAACTCCCTGTCCTAGGCCTGAAAGAGCCCTGACCTTTGCCCCTGCCACGTCTAGATCTACCCCTAGACTGGGAATCATAAGAAGGATACGTCCACCCTTTAGTAGGCCAATTTCTACTAAACTTTGGAGGCTGAACCTGCAAAAAATCTTTAACAGTCTGCATAGACTTAGCCTCGTCTTCCATTTTCTTTAAAACTGCCTCAACAGGAGAACCAAACAAGACATCAGATTGCAAGGGGCATCCAAAATCCTAGTTTTAACATGGTCAGATAAATTTTGATCCCTCAGCCAGGCATGCCTGCGAAGAACTGACCCAGTGGCAGCCACCCTAGACGAGGCCTGTACAGCATCAAAACCACATTGCAAAGAATGCTTACCCACCTGTTCAGAAACATGCACTAAATCTTGTAACTCTTTACAATCAATACCTACCGCCAGAGCATCCACCTTAGATTTCAACTGTGAAAGGAGATAATTTTGATATTTCAACATGTGAAACTGGCAATTCAAAGCTCTCATGGCTAGAGTGGAAGTATAAACTTTCTTTCCCCATCTATCCAAGGCCCTGGCCTCTATCTGCAGGAACCGGATTCTTGACAACAGAAGCCTTTACACCCTTAGGCCCCTGGCTAACAGTTTCTGGGTCTGCCCTAGGACTCTTAAAAAGATACTTATGAGCTTCAGGCACCCTGTAATACCTATCCGGTTTAACAGGAGCAGGAGGCAAAGAATCAGGATTAAGCGAAGCCTCTGCAAACACATCTTCCACTACATTCAGAACAGGAGGTATAGCTAAAGGCCTATGCTGGGGTAAAAACAAAAATTCCCTAAGCCTTTTCCTGGAATCAGAGAAATCCTGACCTTCCCATTTAAAATGCTCTCTCATGGAGTGAAGGGTCTCTGAAAAAGAAAAATCCTCAGGTGGAGAAGCAGAAGGAGTAGAATCATCCACATCAGAATCAGAATAATGAGAATACTCCTGCAAGTCTTCAGCCGAAGACTCAGACACATCCGAAGCCTGCTCATAATCCCCAACACAGGTTCCATCCTAGGCCTCTTATCAGGAGGGGGCATAGAGCCTCTAATTAAAGTAATTAAATCTTCTGCCATTTTAAGCATGTGCTTTTTGGGCACAGAACCTGAAGAACTAGGAGTGACACCCACAGAAGCAAAACTAGACCTGCCTCTAGGGGAAGCCTTGGAAGCAGAAGAGAGGGCCTAGACACCTTAGGAAGGGAGGGGAGTACAGTTACCCGAGAAGCCCCTACAGCCTGACCTGCCTCCTGGGAGGCCACATCCTGCAAAAACAGTCTCTCCCTGGGACTCCATAGAGGCCTCCGTCGGAACCACCGGTTCCACTGACGTCTCTAAAGAACCGGCGTCGGTTGGACGACTCCTCTAACCTAGGTTTAACTGCCTTGTCCTTGCGCTTCTTTGAAGAAGCTGGCGTCGGAGCATCCGACGGCATATTGTAATTGCACCGCTTCCCAAAGACTAACCTGGCACAATCCAGCCTCGCTTTATAGTGCGTTTATTAAACCTAGCACAAAAGTGACACCCAACAACGTCGTGCTCAGGTCCCAAACAAGGTATACACAAATTATGGTAATCCCTATGCGGTATCTGTTTCCCACAAGAAATACAGTTATTCACTTTTCTGACATCCGGTAAACCACTGAGGCAAGAAAAACAAAATATTCTAGCGGGTACTTAACCAACTCTGACTTGGTCTGAAACTCCGAATGAAAAATTTCAGAGCGCCCGAGCGGCACTTGCAACACTGCTTCTGCATCGGACCATGCGGCAAAAAAGACTGAGGATATGACGTCGGTCATGCGCA
This sequence comes from Protopterus annectens, assembly GCF_019279795.1. Lineage (NCBI taxonomy): Eukaryota > Metazoa > Chordata > Ceratodontiformes > Protopteridae > Protopterus > Protopterus annectens. The sequence goes on along the minus strand of NC_056741.1, from coordinate 1,150,543,254 downwards.
TTTGTACCCTGACGTTCTGATGTCAGTCAAATGCGCCTTGACCGACGTCAGCCTTATACTCTGATATTCGGGCCGACCGAGGGACAGCGGACTACCCAAGTGTTAGGACTGCAGCAATGTGAGATGAAGAACATCCCTAAACAAACTTGTTCTATGGGGAGAATTTTCTTATCCCACTTAACTCTGCTCCTTTTCCACTGCCGAACAAATGTATTCATCTCTATTAAATGTATTTACAACTTCTATAGTTGATAAAATATACCTGACCTTTGCATAAAACTAAAGGGAAGAAACATTTTCACTCTTTGTATCTTACTATTCATAACTAAAATCTTCCACTTTCTCAATTTTTTATATCATCTTCTGTTGAGTCTTTTGCCACACTCCTTATGTGTTATAACAGAACTTGCGTTACTACACGCTCCCAAATACTTTGTCTCGTAGGAACACGAGATGGAATACTAAATGTCTTTTTTCTGGTTTTAGCAAATAAAAAATATCAGATACAAGTAAAGCTACATTTTCCTAATTACCATACCAGTTATAATACTTAATTTGAGAATTCCTTATTTTCTTTGTTAATTGGCCTAAAATACAAAGGAAATAAAGGGGAGAGAGGACATCCCCTGCCTGGTTCCTCTGGTCAAAGGGCTTATCAGACAGGAACCCTCCTGCATCAATTCTTGCCAACACCACAACCAATCTTATATGCTCTTTATTGACCCGATTATTCTATCAGGGAAGTGAATGTTATCACAGTTGTAGTTAACTCCAACTATCAAATGGTCACTTCTATCAAGATGTAATTACTTCCACCACAATTTTCTTCTAAGACAATGTACTGCCTTCTCCCTTTTTAAAATATTAAGCAAAGCCTTCTTCCTCAACTTCCAAATTTTCACAGAAATACCATCTGTTCCTGGAGACCTCTCTACTAATTGATTATACATCAATACTTTTATTTCATCTCTTCCTATCTTAGGCTACTGACTTGAGCCACATCTTCATCCAAGCTTGGCACAACAAAGTCTTCCGTAATTATTTCCATTTGTGCCTTTTCTTGCTTTCCCACATTTTGCGTTATACAAATTTTAATAACCTTCCAACATACTTTCAATGCTTCTGCAGGATTTCTGGTTAGTTTGCTCATCACTGGCTTCCTTTGTTTGGCGTTAATTATTCTCATCTGCTAACACATTGTGCTACAAAATACTTGAACTTGAGCTATTGAAACCAGTTGCTTAACGGCAACATTTCTAAACCCATGCAAATTGTCCAAACATTTATTTTCCCTTTAGCACTCTGCAATTGCTTCTCTTGCTGCACGGTGTCATTCTTCAGCAACACTAACTTGTCACCTCATCTGATTACTTCTCTCCTATATTTTTATTTCTACCCTAATTTTTAACTCCATTTTTAATTTAACCCCACTCACTAGCTATCCCTTCTGATGTAATTTCTATCTTCCTTAATATCTCATTAATTGCATCCACTACCTATTCATTCCTTAAACTCATTAGATAAGTAGGAAAGTATGGTTTCATTTTACATCCGTTATCTTGGCCTTGGTGCATGATCAGATATAGTTATTTGAATGGGTCTTGAAGCTTTCAATTAATTCCACACACTCCTGTAAAAAATAATTTTGACCCAGTCTAGCTCAGTTATCTTTGGGAATAGCATCTGATGTATAAATGCACCTGCACTACCATTCTGTCAGACTTCCTGTCACAGAATTAACATCTGTCATACGATATACTTTAATATACATAGTTACAATAGATTTTTCTGTAATATTTTCAATTCTAGGTCCCTGTGATGCATCGTCACCATTACAAATCAGGAAAAAGTCCTCACCCATAAATATTTTCTGCTGAAAGCTTATTTCTTCACAAATTCTGTCAAGCTCAGTAATATAGTTTTAGATGGAATACAAACGTGTGTCACAGTAATCCTTCCCTGCCAGTAACTCACTACCACAAATCTGCCATTCAACATTGGAGCCCCTCTTACAATCAGTATTAATATTCTCCTTTTTCATGGTCACCGATACTCTGCTGAATACCTACCCTAACATCTTTCATCAAATGCAAGTCGCACTTATCTGCATCTTAACATTTAATATAATTCAATATTCTTTGCAATATGCTTATCTGCAAGGCCGCCTACATTCCACATTAAGGCAGCCATTCTGATAAAAAGCTATTCCCAAACTTTGTACACTACAGTTCTTCTGAATATATAGCCCATGCAGTTTATATGCACTTATTAATGATTGGCAGGCTGACTTTGTATATAGTCACTTCTTATCTCTATTTCAACACTTCACATTTTCCTAGACTTTTCACTTTAATAAAAACACTCAAGCAAAAAAAAAAAAAAAAAAAAAAAAAACTAAACATTTAAAAAATCTCACTTTTAACTCACATGAAACGTACAAAACTATACACAACTTCCAAAAAGGAAGTCTGCCAGTCCTCTTAATGGCTGCACTCTCAGGCATTACCCAAGTTAAAACCAACTATGCTAATGCAGGTCAGAGCCTGTGTTCCCACTTAGATAAATTATGTTTTCATATTACCTCTATTCCCTTCACAGATGTGAATAACTTTCACACTTTTATTAAATATTAACTTCTAGCCTTAGGAAAAAGTGCATTATATTTATTCATACTCTTAACTAGACAAATGAAATTGGTCCAGGGATCCTTTTTGGTCATGACCAAGGCTACAATGGCAAAGATAAGAAATGCCTGAGAAAAAACACCCAGTCAGGCACACTGGCCACCAGGAAAGTCCACAAATCCACAAACTACCAATGTAAAAAACAAGTTATTTAATGTTGCAATACACCACACAGATTGTATGAGTGTCTGTGTGGTATATTGGAACATTAAATAACTTGTTTTTTTACCTGGGTAGTTCATGGATTTTTGGACTTTTCTAGTGACCAGTGTGTGCCTGACTGTTTTCTCTCAGTTATTTGTACACTCAGTTACTTTCCACCTTCTTAGTTTCTTGGTTTTAAAGACAAGAAATGCACTTAGGAGTACCAAAAGCAATACTGCCATTGTGGCATTTGAGAAAGACTGCATGTACAATACATTCCCAATGCAGAAGAGTGAATAACAACATTTACCATGCATACATGCATTATTAATACTTAAATATACAATATTAATTTACTAGCATTTGTTTACCAGGACAGTCTGAATGAAGACTGCCCTTTTATCAGCAGAAGTCTGGTGAGAAAATCTCTGTTATACAGACATTGTGGTCATCCATTTGCATTGTTCCATCATTTACGGTCAGTTTCATTCATGATCAACAGTTCCATTATTCAAACATCCTTGACATCAGCTACATCATTTACAAACAAGTTTCAGTTAAAACTAAATTACATGGGTTGTACAAGAAAAATTTTCAGATAGAGAGTTACAGCAGCCCAAGCAAAAGGAGGGGAGGAGGGACGAAGACTATAAAGGAGAGGAGATGATAGAGGAGGGTATAAGTATTGACAACAGTATATTAAGTTTTTCGCAGTAGAAACTTATGGCACAATTATAGCTACATGCTTACCGGTTAAACTAGGGGTGGTGAAGATGCATTTACATAGCAAGTATTTCAGCTGGCATTTAAAGTCTTTCAGGTTGCAGACTGTTCTTAGGGTGGAGTGGTACAGTATTATAGCTATTAGCAATGTAATGTGAATACAGGGAGCATCCTATATTATTTTAGGTTTGATACAGAAAGTAATGATTTGTTAGTGTAGTGCAGAGGTCTCTTGGTAGTGTAAGGTTGAATGATGGAGGGAAGAGATGGGACTTTTTAGTATTGTACAGTGGTTTGAAGGCTGTAATTAATTGCGAGTACAAGAGTGCCTAGGTTTGGGCCAGTTTAGTTGTTTTAGAGATAGGCAGTGATTATGTATATTCCTGGCTGGGTAGTGAATTTGGCTACTTTATTGTAGCACTGTTTTAGTGGGGCAGATAAAAAGCAGTTCAGGTTGGTTAGGACAGCGAGGCAGGTGGGGAGTAGAAAAAGTGGTGGCTATGTTTTGTCTAGCAATCAGTAAGGTAGTGTTTTACTCTACAGAGGCAGCCCCAGCTTTTGGTAGGTCTTTATTGGCTTGCTGAAGATGGAGATGAAAATATCAGGTGGTAGTGTATAATCACACCTAGTAGTTTCGTGGGGTCTATATTAAATCAGCAAACGCTTAAAAAAAGTTAACACTGATTTATCGACCCACTAAGCGAAAGCTGAAAATCCCAAACTCTTGGAACAGCGATATTTTCCCCGGGAAAAAAAATGCTGGGCCGTTTTCCTTGTTTTCC
>NC_056741.1:1150519260-1150538421 GCF_019279795.1 Protopterus annectens | reverse complement strand
AAGGTCATCATAGTACAGTGCCACTGATAGCACAGTTATGATCCTGTTGACTACAGCAGAGATATGACCAGTATATGTGGACAGTTTGGCATTCTCTGGTCAGTTCAGAGTTTACACAGATCCCCTTCGTGCGAGACATGTTGACCATTTCTGACAATGTGGATGTTAACAGCCATGTACATGGGTGTATCACATAAATACTGGACTACATATGCCCCCATAGTTTATGCATTCACAGACTCCTGTTTGACCTGACACACAACTGGTGGTTCAGAGGTCACATGGCCACATACTACCCAGTAGTTAGTGACATACATCTGTACAGTATCCCACTGCTTTGTCAGAAATTCACAACAGTTATGGTGGCCTGGCAGCAGTACTTCAAAATATCTGGACATAACATCACACTGGGTAATTACACTACGCTGCTAGGCATGTAACAAAGCACTGTGCAAACTACCGGCAGACTGGCACCACACTGGCTTACATTTCGTATGGAGGAATACACATATACCTGCAAATATAGTAGGCTCTACAGGTATGTCACAGCACAGAGTAGTAGACACCTGTGTGTAAGTGCATACCCACAACAATTGTGAACACAGCCACAGCCACATATGGTATGCAAGCTTAATATTACACCATATGGACTGTGATCAGCACTATCCTCATATGTGCCACTCTCACACTAACCCTATATTTACTGGGTCACGACAGCTTGGTCCAATGCCTCTCTGTGGTATGGGACACACGTGTGTGTGGCCCTACAAACATGTGAGCCGATAGGGTACCATACACTGGAGCAGGATGTAACGTCAGATAGAGCAGGACCAAGAACAATGACATTTACTGCAGTCTGTACACGTCAAGGTACGTATTCTCAATACACATACTGTCGACAATTGCCATAAGTACACAGACCACACTACTGTACACACAAACACAGAATGCCGAGGTATTTCTTCTGAAATAATCCCTACTATACATAACATGTCTAGCAGTCTGATATCTGACCGGCTTGTTATCAGGTATGATGTCAATAAATAATGGTGTACAGAACATATGCATTTCTTACTGCATGACATATGTACAAAGGTTGACAGACTTGTGGCTGGAGCCACAAACACTGGGCCAATATTGGCGTGTTGCTGTGATACCCTCATACAATTACTGTTGTAACAGGGTTTGCTGTGACTTATGTCCTATGAGGGATATGAAGTCAGTAACTGTCATGGCTGTCACCATATACTGACTGCAATCCTCAGACTATGCTTCTGCATTTATAAGATAGGTGATCTGTGAGTAACACAAGAAACATAAGACTCCAAACACTGCCCAATCTGCAGATAACCCTACAAATGGGAGTTTCCTCCAACACATTACACAGTCATGATATATATTAAATCATGTAGACCAGCCATATCCACATAAACCCTGTTAAACCAACATTGCTCCAAATGCAGCAGAGCAACACTTACATTCTGTAGTCATATCTGGAACATCCCCCTCCTGTTTGTTGGCTTGTCTCCACAGTGTATGTTAGAGGTATATCCCAATACCATCTGTGATGCTGTTAGCCAAACTCCGACATGATGTCCTGCTCACAGTGAATGAAAAGACCCAACACTCGCATGATGTTCCTATGTATATGAGTGTATTTCCATGCAGTTGGCTATGGGATTGTTACCACAGCTGTTCCACATGCAATCAGCTAGTGGGGGACTGCAATTCATGCAGAGGCCATTAGCGGATCTTGAGCATCACTTACAAAACACAAGCTGCTGCCTAAGCAAAGCAGGTGTACTTCTCCACATACACCAGAGAGGGTGTGAGAGAGACAGACTAAGACAGGGAGGGGGTGGGAGAGTAAAACATAAGCATGTTTGTGTCGCACACTTAACAATACGGGGTTTCAAACCCCTGCCTGACTATGTATTGCTATCACATGTCTGTGCAGTTATTGCATGCACCACAGAGGTTATATGTTTGGGTGCTGTCCAGAGATGTATCTGATGGTGAGTGACATCTGCAACAGTGATAAAGGAGGGATAAAGTAGGTGTAGTACACGTGCCTTTCCACATGAACAGGTGTCAATGTCGACACAGCCACACTCTCTCAGGGACTCGCACCCATTATCACAGTTGGCAGGGTCAGGATTAGACTTCCTAACTAGCTTGTTTGCCACAATACAGTAATACGCAGGTATCACATGCACCACAGGGATTAGCAGGATGATATATGGGAAAAGGGTATGTGAAGGTGTCTTGACATCAGAAGGCATGCTTCAGTAGGCCATTGGGAGGTGTAGTGAGTTTGAATGTCATCCAAATCATTATAATCCACACAGACACAGGTTGCCAGTACTGACATGCATGGGTGGATTGCTTTACAGGTGTGTAGTGGTTGACTGTATACAATGTATACCTTGGCATCAGGCCACATGAAAATGGTCTGCAGTGTGGCTCAGGGGTGTAGTGTCTGGACTGGCCCACACAGGTGGGTATTGTATTCACCATCCAGTCATCTGCGTTACTATTGTGGGTAGCCAGTGCTGTTCAATGCTTGCCATGTATGTGTTCTATAGTCCATGACATGGACGGTGTCTTGGATATGCATACATCCCACATGCATGTTCAGTGACATGTGGAAGTCTACCTGGTGTGTCTGGGGCATGTTGTGTACACAGATTATCATCAGATGTGCCATTCCTTGGCTCATGTGGTGGAAACTGGCAATGGACACCAAGTTGACCCTGCACCTACATTGACAGTATGATACAGGTATTCCCTGGTGTCAGTGGCATCTGTCCATACAGGGCATGTGTATAAAGCATGGTATGGCCTTTCTGGGTCACATTTGTTGGCACTACAATTGTTGCAGGCAATTGTGCCTATTGTAGCGATGGGACAGGGTGCCATGTCCTTTGTAGTCCACTGTAATCACACCATGGTTACTATCTGTGGTCAGTATGCAGGGAACTACCGACATAGTGGTTGTTTCTTAGCCGAGTGTGTTTGTGTGAGAGACATGGGTCGAGAGTGTCCTCTATGTAATACAAGGGTTGCCTAAATTGTTCGCCAGGCCTGGATGTCACATGTAGGGGTATGGATTGTCAACCCCAGCCTCTCTGCTGTTTGACATCTGTTATCTTCGTAAGGTGGACATTGTGACATATAATAGGTCCACCATATAAGAAATTTGCAAAAGCCGCTCCACAATGAGTCCAGTTGTTACACACTCACAGCCACCTCCACACAGGATATGAATGACACACACACACACACACACACACACACACACACACACACACACACACACACACACATGCACCCACCAAGTCTCACAGTTGCCATGTCTGGGATTGGAACTCCTACCTAACTTGTACATCACACTACAGCATTACACAGTTATAGCATGCGCCATGGAGATTACTGGGCTACTCCTTCCCCAAAGGCGTATTTCAAAGTGAATGACCTCAACAACCTTGCCAAGGTTGAGCAATGGAAACTGTAGTTCATAGGGTCAAACATTGATACTAGGCTATCGGCCCTAGGGCCTATACATGCCTAGACATGACAATTCTCTGGCTATGACTTCCCACAATATTTACTTCTCTGTACCCCTGTCTAGCAGGGCAGCTGACATGATCCCCAGGGTAAATGTCACATCTCCCATCCAATTGTCGAGGTTCCTTTTGAAGAGGGCCAAAGAGGCATTCTGCTTGACATGTATGGGCTCTATTACATACTATTCCATATATTCCATGTATACTCTATTCCAGAGTCTGGGGAGTCTCCGGGTCAAGAACACATTGCTCCTGCATGTATTGTTCATTGTGATGACAGGATTTGGATCCCAGGAGTATATGGCTGTGAAGGTTTGGAATTCTCTAAGTGTAGCATGTCCAACAGCTGTGGGTTTGACATGGCATGGTATGTTAAGCAGTGATTGCCTCTGAGAACACAATACATGACAGAGTATAGCTGGATGATTTTCAGACTGTCAGCGTAGGGCATCTGGTTTAGGCCGGTGGTCATTTTGTGAGGTATGTCTGCAGCCTGTCTACTTGTTACAGATGTCTTGTGAGGTACATACATAAAGGGCCATTGTAGTGTGTACTGGGTCTACTGAGATGCCTACAGTGGGACAATGGCCTCCTTCTCCTGGATATAAAGCTCTTAGTGGGAGGTGTGCCACATAGGTGGGTTTCCTGACTGTTGTGCCAATGTGGTTATCAAAGGTGAAACTGTCCACCTGTGTCCTTGCGTCTGTTATCACACTTTAGGTGTTTAGTGTACTGCCACCTATGTGGTACTTAACAGGTACATGTCCCTTCCCAATGGGGAAAACTGTATATTTCTTGGCATTGATCTTGAGGCCATGGCTCAGGCACCAAGCATGTCTTTCTGTAAGGCCCTTCTGTAGAATATCCACATCATGTGGGGGTTCAATATTTGCTCCCAGTGTGCAGTCATCTATGACTTTTGTTTGCCGGTGTCCCTTATTTTTGGACTGTACTTCAGAGCAGTAGATGCCAAACAAGGGCAGTGGCCGGACTGAACTCTAAGGTACTCCAGCTGTCACTTGTCTTGGGCTCGGGTTGGTGTCACCTACATTTACAGTGTGGGTTATGTCAGTACAGCAGTTGGCAGCCCATTGGTTGACATTGGAATTAATGGCCAGCTTGATACATTATCTATGATTCCAGACTGGGGGATGGTATTGAAGGGCTTGGCGAGCCCCAGATAGGCTGTGTGAACCACCTTACCCTCTTCCATGGCTCTGGAGATGGATTCACAGTTGTCATTCAGGTTGAGGTGACAAGATCAGCCCTTCACAAACCCAACCTGGTTAGGGTCTAATGTTTGCAGGTTGCCAATGCCTTTGTTTTAATTTCCATGATAATACATTCCATGGCCTTGCAGATCAGGCATGTCATACTGCTGGGGCTGTAGTTCCCAGGATCCAAGATGGATCCCCCCTTGTGGACTGGGATAACTGTAGCTGTGCACCCCACAGTGGGCATGAAGCCTGGGGTGTTGCTATGATTAGACCTGGCACATAGATGAGGTGCCAGTTCAGTTTGTAGCTCATGTAGTACACATCCCGGGATGTTGACTGGTCCTATGGCTGCTGTTGTCATAGCTCTGTAGAGTGTGGTTTTTACCTATGTGGCCATTATTGCAGGAATATGGCAATCTATCTATGTTGAGATGGGCCCTTTGGAGGTTGGGAGAGAGGTGCAGTTGGCACTGAATCAATCTGCCAGGATATTGGCAATATCTCTGGGAGCAGTAGATTTAATACCATCCTGTTGTAGCTCACAGCAGTTCTGAGCATTACCATTTAAATTCCTCATATTGCTATGGAAAGACTTGCAGTTGTCTTTGACATCTTTGGCTATATTATGTTTGTAACTAGCTTTGGTGGATTTTATGAGGGATCTCTGCCTCTTACTGTAGCTGGTAAGGGAGTATTTTGCATCCTGGAAATTCCCCCATTTCTGCAACAGCTTCCTCCTTTTGTTGCACAGTATGTTTATAGCAGGGAGCCAGCGCATTGGCTTCCTTTTCTTGGTGGGGAGCGTCTTGGTTCAATATTGGATGGCACAATTTATGCACGGGTGGATGTGCTTATACAGTGCCTTCATGTATGATTCAGCAGTTGTCCTTTCAGTTCCCACCTGCACGGGTATCCTAATATTAGTCACATCTAACATGTGTAGCATGCAATTGGCTTTGGAGATGTGTGTTACTGAGGTTTCCTTATTGGGGTGTGGGGAGGGATGTTGATGTTATGGGTGATTAGCTCATGGGCATACCTGACCACAGAAGGGGTGCCATAGGTGTGGAGCATTGATTTCTCATGTTGGTAATGACCAGGTCTAGGATATTTGAGCCCTTGGTGGACTATGGGTTACTTGATCCAGGGCATTGGGAATTATGACTTAAAAGGACTGTTGGGCACATGTATTGGTACACAAGTAGTTTTCCCAGTTAATGGTAGGGTAGTGCAAGTCACCCAATATTAGGGTGATTGCTTGTATCATAATATTTCACAGTATGTTTCAAAAGCTGTAGTGGTATTATGGGGCATGGTGGGGGATCTGTAGCAAGCTATACAATTTGGAATGCAGTCTAACCTACTGTTAGTTGCACCAAGGGTATTTCAATCGCATTCTGTTGAGCAAGTAGCCTGATGGTGTGAATTTTCTTGGTGAATATGGACACCCCTCCGCCTTTATTATTTTGGCCCTGGTTTGGTGGCCAACAGGTGTGGTGAGAGCTGTACCTGGTATTGCATGGGTGCTCTCTGGACAATTATCACTGTTCTCCATTTGTAGGTGTGCGTAGTAACTGTGAATGGCCACAAAACATTGATCCCTACACACACAACTCAACACACACAGTTTCACAGTTGCCATGTCTGGGAATAGAACACCTACTTAACTAGTATATCACACTTCAGCATTACGCAGTTATAAGATGTGCCACAGAGATTACTGGGCCATTTCTTCCGCAAAGGTGTATTTCAAAGTGAATGACATCAGCAGGCTTGCCAAAGAAGGGCAATGGAGGTTGTAGTGACTGTGAATGGCCACAAAAGCATTGCTCCCTACACTGACAAATACACATGAACAAACACACTTGCCGTGTCTCGGAATAGAACCCCTACCTAACTAGTTTATCACACTACAGCATTACACAGTTATAGGACGTGATACAGCGATTACTGGGTGACTTTCACCAAAGGTGCATTTCAAAGTGAATGACATCAGTGGGCTTGCCAAAGAAGGGCAATAGAGGCTGTAGTGACTGTGAATGGCCTCAAAAGCATTGCTCCCTACACAGACAAATGCACACAAACATCCACCCTTGCCATGTCTGGGAATAGAACTCCTACCTAACTAGTTTATCACACTGCAGCATTACACAGTTATAGGACATGCCATGGAGAGTACTGGGTTATTTCTTCCCCAGAGGTGTATTTCAAAGTGAATGACATCAGCAGGCTTGCCAAAGAAGGGCAATGGAGAATGTAGTGACTGTGAATGGCTTCAAAAGCATTGCTCCCTACACAGACAAACACACAGACAAATGTCCACACTTACCATTTCTGGGAGTAGAACTCTTACCTAACTAGTATATCATACTACAGCATTACGCAGTTATTGGACATGCCAGAGATTACTGGGCTACTTCTTTCCCAAAGGTGTATTTCAAAGTGAATGACATCAGCAGACATGCTAAAGTAGGGCATTTGAAATTGTCGTGAGTGTGACTGGCCTAAAAAGCATTGATCCCTACACAAACACACACACACACACACACACACACACACACACACACACACACACACTTGCCTCGTCTGAGATTAGAACTCCTACCTAACTAGTACATCACACTACAACATTACGCAGTTATGGGATGCTCCACGGAGATTACTAGTCTACTTCCCAAAGGTGTATTTCGAAGTGAAGACATCAGCAGGCTTGCCATAGTAGGGCAATGGTGAGTGCTGTGTGTGTGTGTGTGTGTGTGTGTGTGTGTGTGTGTGTGTGTGTGTGTGTGTGTGTGTGTGTGTGTGTGTGTGTGTGTGGGCCATAACCCATTCATCTAGAGGCAGACAGACAACACTCGAGCACATACAGGTTTATATTCCACAAGTAAGTGTATACAACTACTAGATGACTACTGACTTGTACAGTCCTGTTACACAGCACAAGCACCACAGACACTATAGTGCTGAGGGATACCAGAGGCAAATGTATATGGTGATTGACATTTGCACATCATGTGGTTTTAGCATATTGGATATGTACTGGGTGGGACAGGCCTCATGATGGAAGGCTCTTTGTCATGGTCACTCTCTTCCACACATCTATGTATGTGTATTATTGGCCTATTGTAGTGTGTTGTCCTTTGATATATGTGTGTATTCCTATCCAATGTGTGTGCAAAGCATGACTGGTGTGTACTGAGGAGTGTATGCACTAACATCTGCGACTGTCAAATATGTATGGTCCACTGTTGTTGCCAGACATGGGCTTCATGTCTGTGTGTGTGAGCATGCCCAGTATGACCTTCTGTATTGAATGCGTGAATCCATTCCAGGTAGATTATACTCCAGTGCAGACTTTTGTGTTCTACCCCTACAGATAGCAAACTGATTCTGCAGGATATCTGTGGATTGGTTGACAATATGGGGTCAAAGTGGGCAAAAGATAGTGGGCTACTGTAGGTAATTTTGTCTGTGCTGCTTCTGCTACATGGTCTTGGTGTTAGCAGAGATATTCAGACATATGTACTGTTATACACTGTGATGTTTTACGTCATCAAGTACTGTCAGGTATACATATTTGCTTACAGTGATGCCCTGGGGAACACAGGGCGAATGCAGCTGTGTCCAGTATTGTCATCAGCAGCCTACATTTTCTTGCACAATCATGCCATTCTGGAGGGGAAGCTGCAGACACTTGCTGCTGGGTCTGTGTAAATGGTTCAGCACCTTGGCACAGTGCTGGCAGAGGATGCCATGCTTGTACATCCATCGACATGACAGTATGGCCATATCCTGCTGTGGTCATTCCTTACAGCTGTATGGATTCACACAGGTTATCCAGAGGCAGGGTCATAATTCTGGGCATTATCCCTTCATATTGTGTTTTATGAGCAGGTTTGTAGCCACCCATTCTTGAGTTTGCAGCCAGGGATAGTATGTGCACAAGGCTAAGTTTCGGACTTCACACACTCCATGCTGCTCATTCTCCCACTCCCCCTTTATTATTCTATCCTCTTCCATGCCTTATGCGAACATTTTCTGATATGTTCATTATAGTTATCACCTCATTCCAGCAGTAATTTTGTGTTTGTCCACAGTTCATGCAGTAGGACATGGTGGACATGTTACTGTGATTTGTCCACATGGCCTTGCATTTGGGTTCTGTGGACTGTGTTATGTTGTTCTTTGGGACTCCATGACATAACATACATTGGCAGTACGGGTGAGATGCAGGCCTTTGGCAGAGGACTGTAGGCCATTTGGTAGTGATGCAGGCCAGCTGTAGCAGGCCATTGCATTCTGTCACTCCTACAGTCCCATACTGTAATACACTATATTCCCCTGGGGTGACAGGGTAGGTGTGCAAGGTGTTCATGCCAATACTTTCTGTCAGTATTGATCCAGTGGTGTGGATGCTGGCAGGGTGCTGCTTACAGCTAGGGACACACCTGCATGGGACACCTGCTCTGCATGCTTCATTCTTTCACTATTGCCATACACAGGTGGGGGTCATATTGTACTCCTTCCCAACAGTAGGGATAAGACTGGAGAGGTATCTGTGGGTGGTGGTGGTTCATAGGTAGGTACTAGGCTATCAGCCCAAGGGCCTACATAAGCCTAGCCAACAAGGTTCCCTGGCTTACGCCACCCAAGAAAGTTATTTTCCTGTGCCACTGTTGAGCAGAGACACAGAAGTGATCCTGGGGTGTATTTCCTATTTCCCATCCACTCATTAAGATTTTTCTTGAAGAGTGCTAATGAAGATAGGTTCATAGGTAGGTACTGGGCTATTGGCCCAAGGGCTTACATGTTTCTCAAAGACAAAACAAACATGTTGCCTAGTACTCTGTTAGTTATACCATTGCATAACATACTTTATACACATGCTTTAATTTGCAGTGGAATGGGTACCCTCACTCTGGCTCTGCCTCTACAACAAGGCTGCCACAGCTCCCACAGTTTCTCTTTCAGCTTGCTGTCCTCCAAAGTGTTCACACTCTCTGCCTATGCCTATTGCCTGCAGCATCAGCTGTAGTCTGCAGCACACACATCTGTATGTAAAAGTAGCTTCTTCAAACATACCCTCTGTGATGACATAGTAACTTGACCCCAGTAATGCCAAGCACAACATATCAGAAAGGGCTTCTAATCTACATGACAACATACCTCCCAACCTCTTAGAGCAAAAAATCTGGACAAAGCCTAAAATGATGGGGGAACAAATGGAGACAGATTTTAAAGATTGCTCTTACAAACTTAGAATGTTGACAGAATAATAGGTTTTGCATCAGCATGAGTTTTTTGAAGGATGTGGAGTCGTAAACTCAAATCTATGTCATCATGTAATGACTTCAATCTTCAGCTATTTGCCAGAAAGGAACAGATTTTAAGAAGAACACACCAAAAATATGAGGCAAAAATCTTGACATTCTGTGAAAATTTGTACAGTTAAGAGGTATGCATGAAGGCCTTTTATCTTCTTCAGTGGTTGCATGTCATTGGCTGATTATACTGCAAACCAGCTGTGTTAGCTGCAATTAGCATCTCAGAACCACAAATTGGTTAAGAGCCAATCACCTGGTAATGAGAACCATATTAAAAAGGCAAACAGCTGGCTAGGAGAACCAGTCTGTATGAGACTTTCTTCACAAAGTAAATGCATTACCAAAACTTTATATATCTGCATATATCAACAGAGGAGTATTGTACTCCATCAGGTATGAGTGTGAGCTGGGTGCATGTGTGCTATGGATACTACTTGCATTTGACTCACTGATATACATGGGACATTCCACTTATGCTGGCTTGTGCAGGGGGCTGTTTCTCAATACTTCATTCCTATGACCTTTGTGGTCTGCCAGTGTTGGGCCAGACGACATTGGTATTCCCTACTACAAGCCCAAATAATGTGCTGCAAACCTGTATGTACAATTCCAAGGGTGTGTACATTTGACAGTTACATATTATACACGTTCTGTCTGGGGTACTTCACCCTGTGTACTGCTTGTATCTCTGGGCCGATATTCATGCTAGGTCCATCTTTCAGATGGTGACACATGTTACTTCCAAACATTTACTATGGCTTACTGCTGGAATGTGTTTTGCTGGGAAGCATTGTGTTTGGCACTGCAGTTGTGAGAACTTGGCCCTGTCATCGGCAGTACTGGGCAATGGCCACCAGGACAAACCTCATCATGCATACATACTGACCAACACAATATATAACACACACCAACCTAACACACACAAAACCTGCATATTGTATACATGCTACAATCTATCCTTCTACCTTGGCCAGCTCAGTTAATCTGTGCTCCACTGTTATTATACTTACACATACATGTTACTACATTTTGCATAGGACTGGGGGGGCACACCTGACTGTTATTACAATTCTACATAGGATTGTGGGGGGGCACACCTGACTGTTACTACATTTCTACATAGGATTGTGGGGGGGTACAGCTGACTGTTAGTACATGTCTACACAGGATTGGGGAGGCACACCTGACTGTTACTACATGTCTACATAGGATTGGGGGGGCACACCTGACACTTGTACACATCTGCTATGACTGTACTTGTATTTCAGGTACTCCATTTCATTCTGTATTCTAACCTATCATGTTGACTAGAGGCATATCAGTGTACTACAGGTCATAGGTTTGAATGACTTATATTTCAGTTTCTGACTTCTTACCCTTCAGAACTAAGATCCCACTGTCTGACCTGTTGTCTGTCTGTGTAGGTCTGGGGGGGATGTTCTCCATAGCAATCAATCAGAGGCCTTAGCACAGCCTTTGTTTGTGTTTGTCTACACCTGTCCTGCTGGCTGAGACTGTTGGGTATGTGAGCCTCCCTGACTGGCATGTGTGTGTCCTATGGACACACATGTGGCCCAGCATATTTCCTGCACTGAGTTTTGTCACCTTGTCTAGTACTGGCTACTGTGGTGACACCAGTATTTGTTACAGATCTCATGCTGCCACTATAGGTGTCTACTATCTGCTGGCATCCCATTCAGCCACCTGATTCCCTTGCATGCTCACATCCATACCATAGATATAAGTAACAACACATACTACTCCATTCATCAATTGGTAGGAAGAGTGATTACCTTGTGGCTGTGCCCGTATTGAGGATGGTGCTGGAGGGCTGACTATGTTGGATGCACATAGTACACTCCCTATACATGGTTAAACAGAGGTATTGTCATGTTTGGCATCCCTTTTACTGTATGTGCGAGTCAGAGAAGTGTGGCATTCCCTGGGTCCCTACCGATTAAGTGTATGTGTTATGCGTTGCCGCTTTGCCAAGGCCTGGGCATACTGGGCATGCCTCCTTCTGCCTACTGGGGCAGACTGAGGTTGTTCCTCCTCCTAGTCACTCTGTGCCTGTGCAGGCCTTGGCAATTATGGTGGGCTGAGCGGCCCTGCCCCATGCTGTTCCTGCTGCAGCTGTTTCCGCAGGATCATATTGTGTAGCATGGCACATACAATGACAATTTGGGTACATGTAGCTGGTGAGTACGGCAAGGCTTCACTGGATGTGTCCAGGCACCAGAACCGTAACTTGAGCATCCCAAACACATGCTCTATTATGATTCTGGTCTGTACATGTGCCTCATTATGGAGTTCTTGTTCAGGTGTCTGTGCATTTCTGATGGGTGTCGTCAGCCACGGCTCCAGTGCGTAACCAGCACCCCCACAAGGTGACTGTAAGGGATGTCCTCATTGGCAAATCTCTGGTACAGCTGTGTCAGATGCCAGATGTGGGAGTCGTGATAGCTTCCAGGGCAGCCAGCACACACATTCTTTATAATGCCCTGGCCATTGCACATGACTTGGCAGTTGATGGAGGGGAAGCCCTTGCAGTTGATGTAGACCCTACCCCGCTCATTGGGTGGTGGTTTGATGCATATATGCATGCAGTCTATAGCACCCACTATCTATGGGTATTCTGCTATTTGGTGGTAGAGATGCATATTGCTGGCCAACGCCTCACAGGTGTTGGGGAAATGTACGTGCTCACCGGCATGTGCTGACATTGCATCCAGGAACTGGTGGAGTACCCTGGATTCTGATGCTTGTGAGATCCCCATGATATCCCCAGTTGGCCTTTGGAAGGTACCTGTCGCTAGTATTCTTAGGCCTACACATACCTTGGTATCCACTGGGATGGGTTCTCCTCTGTTCTGTGTGTGAGGTGTGGCCAGCACAGCTCAACAATTTGCTGTAGGAGGCCCCTGTCCACCCTATAGTGCTCCACTATCTCCAACCCATGTAGACCCTGGTAGGTTACCCAGGGTCTGTACACTCTCTTCTCCTTCTCTTCACTGTGGGTTGGTCATCAGCATTCTCATCCTCATCACCCTCAGCCTCTTCCACATGTTGATGTATGATAGCTGCTGCAGCCCCTATCATTTTGTTGCTTTTGTCTGGTAAAATTTCCCTGCTTGTGTACACTGGTGTAGAATATGTGGGGAAAAAAAACAGATGGTAAGGTGTTTGCATAGTTTATAGTGGTGTGCTAGGCTGGGCTGCTGCCTGTGTGATTGGCTGATTCTGATACATTTCACCTGGCAGCTAAGCTAGCTCTCCTTGATTACCTTCCTACTGCTGTTTTCCTTCCTATTGCCTTCCTGTTTAAGCCCGGGGGCACACCGCTCAAACGCAGTGCTCAGATGTGCACAGAGCTGCTATTTCCTGGTTTAGTTTTTGTTTCTTTAAAACCTGGTGTGGTTTAGTTTTTTTTTTTCTTTAAAACACAGTGCGCAGTATGCACACCCGCTTAGGCAATGTGAAGGGTGACAGGCAGCCTCAGACATACCCCCTTGCTTAGCTCTGCTAAGCTAAGGGCAAACCTGAGCCACTGGGCTCCAATAAGCTTACAGCATGCCTGACCAGACCTCTCAACCAACTGGGGACAAATTTCAACAGAATCAGGGACAAGTCCAGGAAAAATCAGGGACAATCAGGGACACTTTTAAAATACTAGTGTTATTAACTTGACACATTGACAGAATCAGAGCATATGAATTAATACACTTCTGAAGTAAAAGTTTATAACTCTTAATTATTGTCATTATTCATCAAGTGTAATTCACCACCTTTCCTCCAAAAGTCACTAGTTTTAGGAGGGATTAAGAGCGACAGTTAAAATTTGAGTCAAAATCAGGGACATCCCTGAAAATCAGGGACAGTTGAGAGGTATGTGCCTGACACACACCCCCATGATGTCCGCTAACTCTTAGGCTTGAACCATGGTATTCCTACACTTACACGGGTCGGTGCTGTCTAGCATTGAGGGGAAATCTGAGATTCAGTATCATTCCCCTCATTTGCATAGGATTGCCTGCTAATGCATAGTTACAAATCCCACACTGAGCCTTCCCCCTTAGCAACCACTATTCACTGGCCATGTTGTCTACTGCCTGCCATTGAGTATAATGGCAAAATAGTGATATTGAATGCAATGCTTTTTTTTTTTCAGTTTTTTTTCAGCCCGATCCCATTTGCGTGTTGCTGCCCAACGCTTAAACAGCCGAAATAGGCTAAAAAAAAGTTTTTTTTTGACAACTATTTTCCATGCCAGTGGCCATATATTTGGCCATTGCCATGCTTACACATACTATACACCCTTTATTTGGAGCTGTCATGCCTCTGTTTTGTAGTTTGCAGAAATGTACTCGGGTTACTAACAGAGTGCATTTCTGCACACTACACTAGTCCGGAATGGCTGGCTGACAGCTTCCTGGATCACAAAATCACCTCATTTGCATGGTTTTCACCTGCAAATGGGGTGATTTGCATACAGGAGCTGTTTCCATGCAGGAATAGTGCAGGAGTGCTCATGCACGTCCCTGGAGATTTTTCCTGGGTCGCACCGCAGCCATATTGCCTCCAGCAGCTCCTGCACTATTCCTGCACACCATGCAGAGCTTGCTGAATCCGGGGGCTTGTCTGATATAGATATGTCTGTAGTGTCTGCTTATATTTTATTTTTTAAACCTATGTTTAATATGTCCAGAAGTTTTAGACCAAGTATTGTTGCTAGTTTGGTTTGACCAAAAATGCTTTGTTACCTGCATGTTTTTGTTTTAAAGTAATATGTATACATTTCATTCGTATGGTAGGTAAGTCATTATGTAAACATTGTTTTTCTTTATTTGCAATTGACTACAGCTATGCATTGCCTTAAGTACCTTTTTGGAGCATTTCACCCGAATGTCATTTATACATGCTTCATGCAGCTGAGCAACAGTATTAATATTTTTTTTTCTTTTGGTGGTGGTGGGAGATTCTTTTTGCAGAAATAAAAATTCGAGTGTGTACAAGTATCAGCTTTTATTAAATGTTGAGTGCTTGGGTCTGTATCACTTAATCAGACTTACTGATCATCGAATACCTATTCGTAGACCCCTTTTTGTCTAAGTCAGAAATCAGCAAACAGACTTTTAATCAGTTTTTCCTGGGGCAAACCAATGGTAGGACATCATAGCAACTGTGAAAAAAATCATCAAACTTAAAACCTACCCCTATGGGGGGCTTTGCTCTACACACCCCTCAGTGTGGGGGGGGCTGTGCCCCCCTAAATATGCCAACACCGACATTGCACTACAGTGGGGAAAAGGGACAAATTCCAGATGGTGGCCTACCATTGGTTTGCCCTTGGAAAAACTTTGATTAAAAATCCATTTGCTGATTTGTGACTTTGACAAAAAGGGGTCAGCAAATAGGTATTCTATGATTTGTAAGTTCGATTAAAGTGATATAGACCAGAGTGTGTTGCAATGATAAAGTATACAAGATGATGTTAGATGTTCAGAGATTATACTTAATGGTTGTGGAAACTCGCATGCATTTGACTCCATTTTCCTTTTTTCTGAACATATTCAGGTTTAAGCATAACTGTGGCTATCCAGTCATTCCCACGTCTTGCTGGGGACTGCTGTGGACTCCACTGCTTTCTGCAGCACATTCATGTGAACCCAAGACCATGTTCATGAACAGATGAGACCTGATTACATTGATAAGAGGTTGTACACATTTGTGTATTACTGCAATTCATAGAAATGTAAAAGGGCCACCTTTATATACAAAACATGTAAATGGACCTGAATTTACATGAAATAGTTTAACACTGCCATATTTACTTGTGATTACTTGAGTTACACGGAAAATGAGTAACAGTTTAAAATGTCAGTACCCACTAGAGTGAGTCCCAAAATACAGAGCTTGAATGGCTGAAAGATCGGGCTTATATATACTAAGTCTGAGATGCTATTTCTCATAACATTCCCTTTTCTTAAGGGTACGGTGATCTTGGAATTGGTATATATAAGTTTGGGGGGGTGGGGGGCTTGCTTCCCTCATGGTGGGATGCAAGGGGGGCTTGCCTCTCTCTGCAAATGTTTAAAGGAGGAGAATGATTTTTGAAATATATTCTTCTCCTGTGTTTTTGGTCTTTTTTTTTTTGGCTTGTCAGCAGATGGCATTTTGAATGCTGACATTTCAGTAGGGAGCCTGGCAAATGACTTAAGAAACTCGACTTTTTAAAGCAAGAAAAAAATAGAAATATTGTAAATTAATATGAAATAATTCAAAATGATGCAAAATTTAGTGAATTCTCTTCAAGAAATGTTTTGCTTTTAATCATATGATGGGCATAGTAAGGTGCCTTTAGTGAAGAATGTAAAGCTGTCATTCGTAAATAGAAAACAATTTCAGCAGTAGTGGAAATGATTAGTGACAACTGAGAAAATATATGTATTTTTGTTGTGTCCTGTAGTGATTGTGAACATGGTAGAAATGCAGTGTTTAATTTGTAAAGTACTGAAGGGTTAAGTTGTGTTGTTGACTGAACAACGGGACTTTACTTGGAGATTTCCAAGTATCTCATAAGTATGAAAAGTAATAGTATGAATACAAGACATTGATACTTGTTGGGGAAGAATGAATCTGTTAAAGTGATTGCTTTACTTTTGTGAATTTATTTGTTGTGAATGTATTTAAGATAATGAAGACATTACTGTAGCACAACTTTATCTGGCTGGACTGAAATGTTGCCTATGTTTATAATTATTGGGTTTGTCACCTAACTTTTTTATAGGAGGAAGGCAGGCACACTTTCATTGCTGTGTTTAACTGATGGCTACATTCAATAGTTTTTTTGCATATGACTGTGGCATATTTTTTCAAGTGCAATAATGATGCAAACAAGGGGTCAAGGCAAGAAAAGGACAGCTTCAGTCATGAGGAAAACCGCATCATCATGGGAGACCTTGGGACATTTGACAAACGTCTGTCTAGGCCCCCCTTTACCAAACAAGCTGAGAGAGCAAAGCCTGGAATCAAGTTGTAGTGGACATTAATGCAGTTAGTGAAAAAAACTGCTTGGTAACAGTGCAAAAAAGAGGCAAATTATATGTTAGGACATGCTTGAGCCAAGGTGAGGCAGAATGGAATTGCCTGTATCAGTACTGGGAGGGGGCTTCCATCAATTATCCCTTTAATGACAGAGAAGAATACCTCCTCTCCGTCCATGGGGTGACTGTGACACAGAAAGTGATTGCAGTGGAATAATCAGCGGTAATATAGACACTGGCTACTCCAATGTGTACAGCAGCAACACTTGTCTGCACTGGAAGGTTGGTTTAAAAACAATACCATACATTTATACAGAGAAATGAATGCTGGCATGGAATAATTGTGTTAAACATGCAACAATTACTACTGACTGACAGGTGAACCTTTCACATCTACACAGAATGACAGTGAAGGCAGTGTGCATAGTAATTCTCCTCCAAACCTCCTTAATAAAGCATTCAGTGGTGTATGCTATTAATTAGTAATGTTTTAAATATATTTTACAGTATCCGCAGCAGAAACTAACAGTAAATGTAGATGATAGCAGAATGGTTGTTGAAAATGGTGATAACATAGTTTATATTTATGAGGCAGCCTGAGGAAAGTGTCCCACTGTCCCCAAGTTTAATAGCAGGATCTCACATCCTACCACATGTTAATGTTAGTGACTCTGCAGGAAGTGACAGTGCATCACAAAGTCAAACACATGCTGACGTTACACTTACACTTGTATAGGGAGAAAACCCCTGCACTTTTACACCAGAGTCTACAACCCAGATGAACAATTTGAGGATGATGGCAGACAGGTAACGCTGTCTACAGAGACACCTATACAAAGGGGAGCCAGTCACAGGAAATTCTCACAGCTACCTCTGGAAACAGATTATGGTGGTTAGGGCATATGTGCAGAAAAGCAATAGACAATTTGGTGAACTTTTGGGACCAGCAAGAGGAAACAGGGGCATCCAGCAAAAGTGATGGATGGATTGTGAGAGAAGACCTGTGACAGTTGGGTATGAGAATCAAAGAAGGTAGGAGAGTGGCATTGAAAAGAGAGAGAGAGAGAGATGGTGACAGCTGACATGACACCCTGACTTTGTGTAGAAAAATGGGGGAAAAGGAGGTTAATAATGATAATGGTGATAACCCCTGGAAACACACAATCCATTGGCTGCCCAGCAGCAAATGTGCCATGTCATTGTAAGGGCTTAGATCACTGCCACAGAGAGTCAGCTGGAAATGGTCAGAGTCCTCCAGTGTATGTGAGGATTTCCAGCAATGCATGGAAATGACAGAGTTGGGATAAGGCCATGATCACACCAATGCATAGTATGGTGGCACACCAAGCATCTATGGCTTACTCCATTCATACACTGGTTAACACTTACAGATTCAAGTAGTTGGTCTTGGAAGGTGAAGAGGATGATGGGGTACTCTCAGGACATGTGGGGAAAGATCACACAAGACTACAAGTGCTTCTCAAGAAAGCATTGTAATTAGTCTGGGGAGCAAGCACAACAGATTTCATGCAGGCCACATCAGCGTTCATCAACACCTAACAAAACCTCTCATTCAAGGTTCAGCTTCTGTAGCACTGTCAGATCAGTGTCTGCAAGATCACCTGCATTAAGTAGGCCATGATATCAGACCATCTCACCATCCAGCTCTCATGACTGCACCTCTTTAAAATCACTTGAACCATCACCTAACCATCTTTAGGAGATGTACATGACACATTTGTCCTTGACCTACAGTGATTCCAAGTGTGACATTTTTGTTACATACAGTTTAACCTTCACAAGCACAGGTCAATATTTAACTTAAAAGGGAATAATTTATTTAAAAAGGGGTGGACTTAAGACATTTCAAACTGTATGCATATCAGTCTTGTAATGGTACTACTTAAAACCTCATTGACCTGTGGAAAGAAAGCTGCATGTCATAACATAGGATTACTGTGATTAATACTATTAATGCTGTATGCATTGGCTTTGTTGCAACTGGTGGTAA